>NW_027361788.1:38427500-38495000 GCF_039654945.1 Dendrobates tinctorius
ATGGCGGATCCGTTTTTTTCACAACCTGGCGGATTTTGACTGATGGTCAAAAACGGAAGTGTGAAAGAGGCCTTACCGGTAACGCTCTTTTAGTGAGTCCACGACAGAACCCACTGGAGAGAGGGATCCGCCCATAGGAACAGGAAACCTACAGAAATAAAATGGGCGATCCACCTCTCCTCCTCCATTGGATTTCAGAGTACCAGGAGGACCGCCAAATAATAGGCAAAACACTATCCTTTTATGTTCAAACTTACTCTATATCTAAGTAAATGTAATCTATTAGTACGCGCTCTATTAATTTTAGGGAGGAAAGTGAGTGGGTGCTGTCGTGGACTCACTAAAAGAGTGTTACTGGGAAGTAATCTGGCTTTTTATCCTTCGCCACAACAGCACCCACTGTAGAGACTTTCAGAGACCTTCACCTGGGAGGGACAATAGTGCGGAGAACAGCTCTGCTAAAAGTTAGGTCAGAAGAGGATGAAAGATTGAGCCTGTAGTGGTTATAGAAGGTGGACGGAGCCGACCAAGTTGCAGCCTTACATATGGACGTCTCCCCTTTCCGCCCAGGAGGATGCCATAGCTCTAGCGGAATGCGCCCTAATACACTCCAGAGGATTTTCATTTCTTGCAGAGTATGCCAGATAGATCGCGTCCCTGATCCATCGGGATAAGGTGCCCCTCGTGACTCCATACCCCTTTTTGCGTTCCCAGGGAATAATCCTAGATATGATAACAGGGTTAATACGTTCACAGGCCATGATGAATCGGGATATCCATTTGTTTCCTGTTACATTATAGCCATAAAGAGCTCCTAGACCGGATACCTGGACCTTTAGTGTATTGACAGATAGACCCAAATCCCTTCCCTTTTGTAGGAATTCTAGGATGGGTGCAATCGGAACTTGTCTAGAGTCAGGGTTTGTATGGAACTCTAGGAACTTCTTCCATATCTTGGTGTAGATCTTTGTGGTAGATTGCTTTCTGCTCTGTAGGAGTGTGTTAACTAAACCCTCTGAAAATCCCCTTTATTTCAGTGACTGCCTCTCAAGTTCCAAGCAGTCAAGTGGAAGCTGTTTACTTGAGGATGGAAGAATGGGCCTTGAGAGAGCAGATTGGGGGCTGAAGGAAGGACCCAAGTGTTTGATACTGACATGGTCTGTAGCCTCGAGAACCATGGCCTCTAGGGCCAAAACGGTGCGATTAAGTTTCTCCTCGCCTTCTCTTCTCTGATTTTCCTGATGACTTGTGGCAATAGTATGACTGGAGGAAAGGCGCCCGCCTGTTTGAACTGCCAAGGAGCTTGAAGGGTGTCCACTATTTACGGATGGTGTGCCATACTCAGAGAGGCGAATCTTCACACCTGTCTGTTTTTCCTTGTGGCAAAAAGGTCTGAGGAAGACCCTATAAGGATACGATCTTTTTGAATATCTGGTGATTCAGACACCAATCTCCTTGCCGTAACGTATGTTGGCTTAGGAAATCCGCCTCTAAGTTGTCCTTCTCTCTGATGTGAAGAACGGAAAAGGATAGATGTTTTTCGGCCAGATCGAAAATTATTCTTGCGGAAGACCTTCCGATCGAGTTTCGCCTTGTCTGTTCAGATATGCCAACGCTGTGGTGTTGACTGACAAGATTCTCACGTGCCTTCTTCAAAGCTGCAGAAGAAAATGGTATAATGCATAACTAACTGCATTCAGCTCCTAACTTTGAAGAATCCTGCAGTTCTTTATTCCACCAACCTTGGGACAAGGTATCCCCCATATGAGCACCCCATCCCCTAGGGCTAGCATGGGTAGTCACTATACGGGATGGTCTTTTCACCCATGGAACAACTCCCGATAGACGATTGTCATCTAGCCACCACGCTAGAGAGGTTAAGACTCCTGGAGATAAAGTTAATGCTCTTTTCAAGATGACCCTGCTGAAGTGTCTCCTCGACGAGAATCTGATGTTGCAATCTCGGGGTATGGTACTGGGCCCACTGGACCGCCGGGATACATGAAGTAAGGGATCCTAATAGGGACATGCATGGTTTGTCCATTGCTGCGCCAACCTTCACTTTTATCATTGATATCTTTATCTGTGGAAGCAGACACTTCTGACTTGTAGAGTCTATATGAAGACCTAAAAAGGACTGGAGGGTTTGTGGAACAAGCCTGGATTTCTTGAATACCTGAGCTCCCTACTATTAAAAAGTCATCAAGGTAAGGTATTTTTAAAGTGACCTTCTGACGCAGGAAGGCCATCACCTCCAACATCATCTTCGCGAAGATTCGGGGTGCCATGGAGAGGCTAAAGAACATTGCTGTAAATTGGAAATGATGAATCTCGCAGACGAGAGACACCGCTACTCTGCGGTATCTCTGATATCTGCCATGGATAGGAAGATGATGATATGCATCCTTTAGATCTAAGCCAGCCATCATACATCTAGGTAAGAGAAGCTTAATGGTAAATCTGATTGACTCCATTTTAAATTTACGGTCATAAATGAATGTATTTAATTTCTTTGAATTAATAATCGTTCTGAATGAGCCATCAGGCTTGGGAACCAGGAATAAGGGGAAAGAGAATCCTCTTCCTTCCTGTCCTTTTGGAACCTCAATTAAGACATTTTTGGCTAATAAGCTTCGAATCTCCACCTTGAGGGCCTCCTGTTGTATTGGTCACTTGAGAGATGTAACGATAAATGATTCGTGGGGAATATGGTGGAATTCTAATTTTAACCCCTCTTTGACAATGTTTAGAATCCAAGAACTAGCCGTTAATTTATCCCATTCTTGGAAGAAAAATCTCAGTCTACCTCCTACCGGAGGGTCTGGTTTATCAGCATCTACTCCTTTCGGAAGGAAGATCCTTTAAACATAGCACCTTTTTGTTTATCTTTCTTTGTGGACCAACGACCTTATCTTTCTGCTGGCCTACCTTTGCGGAAAGGCCGTCTCTTGAATGCTCTCCTGTAGGATGGAAGAGATGGGTTAGGGAAACCTTTCTTCCTTTCCATTGCTTTAGTGAGCATCTCATCTAGGGCTTTTCCAAAGAGAAACACCCTCACTTGGGATAGCGCAGAGTTTCGACTTGGACTGCATGTCCCCCTTCCAACTTTTTAGCCATAGTATACGCCTGGCATTGTTAACCAAGCCCGCTGTCCTGGCTGCTAGGCACAATGAGTCCGCTGATGCTTCAGCCATAAATGACCTCTGATTAAGGGAATAGCAGCTTGCAATTTGTCTCTGGAGACCTTCTCTTCTATTTGTTGGTCTAGCTGATCAATCCATACCAGCATGGACCTGTCAGTACATGTACTGGCTACAGCTGGTTTGAATACACCTGTAGCTGCCTCCCATGATCTTTTTAGTGAGGCATCAGCCTTGCGGTCAAGTGGGTCCGACAACACGCCTGCATCTTCTACTGGTAGTGCTGAGTGTTTGGAGGTAGAGGCAACTGCTGCATCCACCATAGGGACTTTGGTCCATGTTAGCAATTCCTCATTGCTAAATGGATACCTCCTTAATGAAGCTGAAGGGAGGTAGCCCCTCTGATCTTGTTTTTCTTTTCCCACTCTTTTTTAATCAAGGTTTTTACTGCCGGAATCACAGGGAAGGCTCTCCTCTTCCTCTCTGCCAATCCTGCGAACATCATGTCCTGCATTGTTTGAGCTCCCTTTGCCTCTGTACACCCCATAGTGTTTCTAATGGATTTAACTAGACACTATCTAGGGGGAAGCATGAGCATTTTTCTATATCCGATGAGAATGGTGATGAGGACGTCAGTGAGGAATCGGAGGCTACTCCATGGTCGTTATCAGACTCTGAGCTATTATCAATCTTTTGGTCCTACTTTCTGTAGGCGTACTTGACTGACTTAAGGCCTGTAGTTCCTCCCTGATCATTGTGCGTATGTCCATATCTGACACTGCTGCATCCTGCACGGTCTCACTGATACACACCTGACATAACCTCTTGGGGTAGAAGTCAGGGAGAGGCTGCCTGCATAGGGCACACTCCTTATGCTTGGATTTTTGCTTTTTCTTGGTCTGGAAAAAGGGGAGACATAGCGAGAGAAAGAGGGTCAGCTTAAAAGGCAGAGTCCATACACTCACCCAGTGAAGCTATAGGTACCGGATCAAGAAGCCGTGGTACAGTCCTGCTGGCGTCCTTTGTGTCACTCTTACGGCTCATGTCCGTGGAGCCCCTGCTGGAGCGGTCCCTGGACGTGCCTGCACTTGCAGAATCCATTGCCGGAGGATGCGTACTCTGTCCTGGGGAAGACATTATGGCACCAATTTTCCCCAGCACCGCTGGGGTCTTATATGACCACTTCTCATTCAAATTTCGCAGCCCCCGCCTCGCCTGTACCGCCTCTTCCGGTTTGCCCCAGAAGTCCCCCAGTCGTTTCCGGGCCAGGAGCTCTCGTGGTGTCTTGCACATGCGTGGCCCGGCTCCATGCCTCCGGGACCGCGCCGCAGATACCAGCACTCTCTGAGGAACAGCTTCCGGTTTGCCCCGGAAGTCCCTCAGTCGCTTCCAGGGCAGGAGCGCTCATGGTGTTCTGCACATGTGCGGCCCCCGGCCCCATGCCTCTGGGACCGCACCGCTGCCACCAGCGTTCCAGGGGGAGCGGCGGCCTGGACATCTCCTCCTCCGCTCCTGCACTCCCACACAAGCCAGGACGGCCTTACCTGGATCCGACGGCGCGTCTCCTGCGTGAATCCCAGGTGGCCTCACCCGGACCCGGTGTTCAGCCATCCACCAGACGACGGGGAGCCGGAATACAGCACTCCCCCAGCCGCTGCTTTCAGACCACAGCCTCTGCCGTTCTCACGGACACTGCGCAGGCGGCGTGCTGGCCCAGGTACACTTCTTTCTGTGCAGGAATTCTTCCTGTGGCTCCCATAGGAACAGGAAACCAACTGAGGAGGAGAGGCGGACTGCCCTTTTTATTTCTGTACGTTTCCTGTTCCTATGGGCAGATCTCCAGTGGGTGCTGTTGTGGCGAAGGGTAAAAGGGTTAAATTAATAACCGCAACCCCATCAAGTCAGTTGTTTGAAAGGGCCACAACACCTGTGTGAGCTCTGAAACGTCTTCAGTATTTACATAGACTTGAAGCTGCTTCATATTTTTTTTCTTGAGTGTTGTAAGAAAAGTTTGCGAAAAAGATTGCAGGGCCTAATTCACAATCCAGGTCAGTAGTCCATGGTTGCCAGCAGGGCTGTGGAGTTGGTAAGCCAAACCTCCGACTCCAATGCCACCAAAATGGGCTCCGACTCCACAGCCAGACCAGAGCCATGCAAACCTGGTCCTACCGGTCGTCAACTCTTCTGATTAGTAAACCTGACGTGACATCATCATTGTGCTAACACATACACATGACATCGCCTACAAATTGGAAAAGACGTCGGAGATGTCGGCATGTAGGAGGAGGTTCAGAGGAAGACATGGACTAGTGACTTGGCTGCTGGACTAGGTCCTGCAAATCTTTTTGCTCATCTCTACCCTGTTTCGCCGTAAATAGGGCGCCCCCCGAAAGTAAGGCATGCTAGGGGGAGCACTGTGCCTGCTAATATAAGGCACCCCCTCCTCCTCCCGAAAATATGGCATACCTTGTTCTGTGCATGGGGCATGCAGTTGTGTCTCGCTCCCGCTGTCCGGTGCCCGCCACTGCAGCCGCGCTGTTCGCAGGAGTTAAAGGGAATCTGTCACCCTTTTTTTCGGCTTGCAGCTGCCGGCATAGACATCGGGGGCTTATCAACAGCATTCTATAATGCTGTAGATAAGCCTCTGATGTAACCTGAAAGATAAGAAAAACACGTTATATTATACTCACCGGGTTGGGCGGTCCGGTCGGACGCCTCCCTTCTTCATGCGATGACATCCTCTTCTCCCATCCTGTAATGGCTGCGGCGCAAGCGCACTGCTCTGCCCTGTTGAGGGCAGAGCAGAATTCTGCAGTGCGCAGGCACCGTACCTCTCCAGACTCCTGCGCACTGCAGGACTCTGCTCTGCCCTCAACAGAGCAGAGCAGTGCGCTTGCGCCGCAGCCATTACAGGACGGGAGAAGAGGATGTCATCGCATGAAGAAGGGAGGCGTCCGACCAGACCGCAACGCCCACCGGACCGGACCGCCCACCCCGGTGAGTATAATATAACGTGTTTTTCTTATCTTTCAGGTTACATCGGAGGCTTATCTACAGCATTACAGAGTGCTGTAGATAAGCCCCCGATGTCTATGCCGGCAGCTGCAAGCCGAAAAAAAAGGGTGACAGATTCCTGTTGTGAGTTCATTCTCTGGTTCACCAGTTGTGAGTTCTCCTTCCAGACTCCATCTGGTGGTAACAGGAGGTAGAGAAGCTGATTTGATCGGTGGAGATCTGCCACCTGAGAATGAGGATGACGATTGGATCTCAGGAGTCTCAGATTGGATTTAAGACAGCCGACGCCCTATTCAGTTGCTGGTGATTCCTTCTGGCTTGTCAGCTCTTGGTTTTCAGCTCTGTTCCAGTCATCTAAAGCTAAGTTTTTCTGCTAATGTTCACACTTGATTTTGTTGATCTATTCAGTTTTTTGGTGTGGTCAGCCAGCCTCTGCTGGGGGCTGTGCTGACTTTCCACTCTTATTTATCAGTATTTTGCCAATTGGCTTTTTGTCCCTTACTAGTTTGGTCTCTTTTTGCTCTGTCTCAGAATATTTCAGAGTGCTGATATAGTGGGAGAAGTCTAGTGCCTTCAGGGTTAATTTTGCTATCAGAAGTGTTGGACATGATTTTTTGTAGGGTTTTTTGCAGGTTGCAGACAGTGTCTCTCCTTTCCTTTCCTGTCTAGTTAGTTTGAGCCCCATCATTTGCTCAGCCTATTTTCCTGCCTGTGTTTGTGCCTTCATCTTGTTTCACAGTCAATACATATGTGAGGGCTGTCTATTCCTTTGGGGTCTGCTCTGGGGCAGTTAGTTTTCCCTTTTCTTGCTTTAGGCTTATTTAGTCCTTCGGCCATGACGAGGCGTCTAGGAACATCGTAGGCACGCTCCACGGCTTCTGCTAGTTGTGTGGTAAGATCAGTTATCTGCATAGTTACCAACCTCTCTGGTTTTCTGTGACTTAGCTTGTTTTGTTTTTTTTCTCCTCGGTGACCCATTCATAACAGATTCCCTTTAATCACAGCCTCGGAGCTGTGTGCCGATCTCCGCCCATGTGCCCTGCGCCAATCACAGCGCAGGAACCATGGGCCAGCTGACGTCATCCATAGCCTCTGATTGTTCCTGGGCTCTGATTGGTGGTGCATGCGCCCCGGGCCAAAGCACTGAAAGCAGCACCGCGGAGGGAACCAGTAAGAAAGTGAAACTGTGTGTGTGTGTGTGTGTGTGTGTGTGTGTGTGTGTACGGTACACACATGGGAGGCTGCAGTGGGATACTGTGATAATGGGAGGCTGCAGTGGGATACCGGGATGATGAGAGGCTGCAATACTGTACTGTAGAATGATGGGGGCTGTAACGGAATGATGGGGGTGCTGTATTGGGAACTGTAAAGAGATGATGAGGGCTGCAATATTTGGGGCTGCAAAATGATGATGGGGCTGCTACGGTAAAGGAACTGCTGTGGGTGATTGTTACAGTAACGGTACAGTATCCAGAAAGTGTGTGGGAGCCATTTTAGAGCCCTTATGTTTTGTGGCCCTGTGTGGGAGTCAGGCAATTACAGTACCGTACCGTAGTGTGTTACTTTGATTTGTTGTCTGCTTTTCTGCTGAACGGTCTATATATGACTACTGGTTTTATGCTACAGAACGTTCCTTAGGCTACTTTCACACTTGCGTTTTTTTGCGCTGTGTATCATGCGTTTGTGTGCGTTTCTTTGTGTGTTTTGGTGCGTTTTTTAAAAAACGCATGCTTTTTTGCGCATACGTGCGCATTACCATGCGCACCCATAGACTATAATGGGTGTTTGGCTGTAAAAAACGCATTGCGTGCGCATGTGTTTTTTGGGGGCAAGTCGGACACACAAAAAATGCAACAGGATGCATTTTGTGCGCCCGAGCGCACACTACAAAAAAAGCATGCGCATACAAACGCATGTGTATGCGCACCTATGCGCACTCATTTAAAAGATAGGGGGAAAAAACGCATGCTTTTTTTGCGCTAAAAAACAGCGCAAAAAAACGCAAGTGTGAAACCAGCCTTATGTAAGGGTAGAGCGTGCTGGAATGTTTCTCATGAAAATAAGACACCCCCCCCGAAAATAAGACATGGTGCAACTTTTGGAGTAATTAATATAAGATGGTGTCTCATTTTCAGGGAAACAGGGTAGATGCAAGATATTGGACAATTATGCAATACACTGCCGCTACAAAAAGTACAGGGCAGGCAAGTACTAGCCAGCCGGAAAAACAATGAAGAGGCTTACAACCCTTTAAGGGCTATTTCACACTTGATGTGTTATGGTATGTTCACAAGCAATATTGTTGCTGCTTTTTCCTGTAGGAAAACAGCAGGCAATTATTACAAAACCACAGTGGAGATCCTTCAGTAAAATGTGCATTTTTGGTGCTTGTTTTTGAGGTTTTGTCTTTTTCTACTCAGTACAATGGCTACAAAAATTGACCTGCTTACTGTTTTGTTTTTTAATGCAACATAGGTAAAAAAAAGTTGTACTTGAATGACAGTTTATATTTTTGCTGCTCTTATAAAAAAAAAATGCTTTGTGTAAACAAACTAATACAGATTGGCTTTTTTTATTCTTTATTTTACGACTTTTTCTCTTTGGTATGAACTCATTTTTGCCGTTTTTTTTTTTTCTTATTGCTGATGACAAAAATATAGGGCAAATGTATGTGTGAACTAAACAAATTGTACACTCCTCCTTAACCCCCTAAAGTCCAATGATGGGCATAGCCAGTCACTGGACGTCTGTTTCGCTTTGAGACTATGGAGGCTATTGAAGCATGCCAAAATTTAAAAAAAAAAAGGTTTTAAAAAATAAATAAATATAAAAGTTCAAATCACCCCCTTTTCGCCCCATTCAAAATAAAATTAAAAAAAAAAAAGAAAAAAAATCACACATACTTGACATCGCCGCGTTCAGAATCGCCCGATCAATAAATTAAAAAAAAAAAGGATTAAACCGATCGCTAGATGGCGTAGCGAGAAAAAAAATCAAAACGCCAGAATTACTTTTTGTATTAGTCTAGCCTGATGAAGAGACCTGAGTAGTCTCGAAAGTTGGCAATGTATTACCATCTTTTCAGTTAGCCATTAAAAGGTATCAACTACTGAGGACTCTCAATCCTGAATATTTTTTTGGCCGGGAAGATATAGATCACCAATGATTATGATGTCTGTAACATGCCATATATAAAGAGGGATTATGGGGATGCATAGAAAATGTAGGGCAATGTAGGAGGAGACTATAGGACATGTATCTGTAGAGCAGCACAAAGGGGAGGGTCTGCAGGAACAGACGTGGGATTTTCTCAGGACGCATATATACAATAAGCAGATAGAGAACAGAGTGATTATGATGTTTTGTATGAGGAGATGGAGGAACACGGGAAGAAGAGCAGGGACATGTTAAGTATAAGAAACAAGAATTAGGGAGAGCAGCAGATTCATGGCAGCCATGTGCCATAGTAAGGGGACTGCAGAGACATCACAGGCCAGCATGGAAGACAAGGCAGCAGATGTGCTGAATATGCATATAGGTGGGGATGCACCACTCATAGAAGCCAACAAAGGGGAGAAGGAGAGAGCAATCGTGATGTACACATTTACAAAACATAATACATAGGGGTGTCCAAATGTATAGCACACGTGTAAGGCTATGTACACACGTAGTGAAAAGTGCTGCGGATTTTTCCGCGCGGATTTGGAAAAATCTGCAGGTAAATCCGCAGATCAAAAGAAGTGTGGTTTACCTGCGGATTAGCCCTGCGGTTTCACACCTCTACAATGGAGGTATGAAACCGATGCGGATTCCGCACTAAGAATTGACATGCTGCGGACTTGAAACTGCGGAAAAATCCGCAGCATGTGCACAGCGGTTTTCATTTTACCATTGAAAACAATGGTACTGTACAACGCAGCTAAATCTGCTGCGGTTCCGCAGAGCCAAAAAAGCTGCGAATCCGCAGCAGAATCCGCAACGTGTGCACATGGCCTAACGCCTCATTCAGCTGTCCATTTTTTCACAAAATCTGCTGCATCAGATTTACATGTTTGGCCCATGTACACATTTTTACCATCTGAGCTTCAATATAAAAACATTCATTAAAAAAAAATGTAAGCTTGTCCTAGTAAATGAACAAAAAAAAACAAAAAACAAAAAAAAAAACAGCACTCAGAAGCCACGAATAACATACACTGACCCCCACCGATTTGGATGGGAGAGTTTGGTCCTATTTATTTTTTATGCTAATATTGTGGACACACGGTCTCCAAAAAATGTGGACGTGTGAAAGCTCTAGACTATAATGGGTGCGTGTTCTATCTGTAAAAATCACAGCTAGAAGACATATCTGAAGAATCAGCATCTGAATGAGGCCAAAGGCTATGTTCACAAGTTGCGTTTTACTGCGGCTCCTTTATGCAAATTAAAAGCTACATTTTACAGTATCAGCAAAAGCTATGAGATTTCAGAAATCTCATACACATATTGTTTTTTTTTCTGACTGAATTGGAAAACTGCAGCATGTCTCTTTTGGTGCTTCTGCAGTGTTTTTTTCACCCATAGAAAGGAGAAAGCGCAAAAAGAAAAGAAGTAAAAACGCAGGTATTAGGCTTTGCTGCGTTTTTGGTGCCACTAAACTGTATCAGTATTAAAAAACGCAGCAAAAAAGATGCAAAAAAGCACCAAAACCTGCTTTTTTTTTAAACTGGTTCTTTACTGCTAATAGAGCAGGTTTTGCTGCAGCAAAAATTCAACGGGTGAACATAGCCTAAGGGATTTATGGATTATCAAAAGTGGAGGATGGGGAGATATATCTAGATATATGGATTGATACACATGTATACATACACACACAATTTAGGCCAGAGACACACTACTGGTTAACAAGGCGACAAAACATTACATAGCAGTCAGCCTAGTGTTATTCTATGGGGCAGATCACATCTGCGATTAATTTTCTCATGCCAATTCGGCATGAGAGAATAATGCTGTGATTGGCAGCGACTCTCTGCTCACCTGCACCCATACAAGTCCATGGGCGCAAGTGAAACATCGGACTGCAGTCTGATGACATCCCAGTGCAGTCCGATATATGGTGAGTCAGGCCGTGAAGGAGATGGAGAAATTACTATCTCAGTCTCCTGTGCACCTGTGCTATTATTCTCTCATGCGAGAGGATCAGCTCACAGCAGCATGACACTGAGCAGAGCTGGGGCCGAGTGTCATTGCATCCAATGTCATATGTGATTCCACCATTAGACGGTGACTGTAGTGGTGCCAATCTAAAGAAAAAAAATCTCAGAAGTTAATTAAGTGTCCACACAAAGAAAGTGGGGCAGGAGAGGAGGTGACCAAGCAAGGGTTAAAAAAAAATAATAAATGTTCCAGTTTTATATATTTACCCTGCTTAGTCACGTCCAAAATATATTTCATATTTATCCTATTTAGTCACTTCATATACCTTCCATTTGTATCTTTTACCCCTCTGATCACCTCTTAGGGTATGTGCACACTGTGCGGATTCTGCTGTGGTTCCGCAGCGTTTCTGCAGCTGCGGGTCTGCAGCAGATTCTGCTGCGTTGTATAGTACCTTTATTTCCTATGGAAATTAAAAAACGCTGTGCACATGCTGCGGATTTTTCCACGCGGTTTTGCTGCGGTTTACATTCCGCAGCATGTCAATTGTTTGGTGCAGAAACGCTGCAGTTTTACACCCCATCCATTATGAGGTGTAAAACCGCAGATTTTACCTGCGGTTTTCTCTCCAAAATCCGCACACCAAAAAAAACTATGTGTGGACATAGCCTTACCTTCTATATCTTCCACTTTTATCCATTTACCCCTCTTAGTCACTTCCTATATCTTCCGTACTTACCCAGCTAAGGGTATGTGCACACGCTGCAGATCCGCAGCAGTTTTGCAGGCAGTGTACAGTATAATGTTATCCTATGGATTTTTCCGTGCGGAAAAGATGTCAATTCCTTCTGCGGATTCTGCTGCGGTTTGACACCTATTCCATGGTCCAGGTGTCAAACCGCAGGTCACTTTACCTGCGGATTCGCACGGAAAAATCCGCAGTGTGTGCACATACCTTCAAGGGTGTGTGCACATGTTGCGGATTCTACTGCGGATCCGCTGCGGTTTCTGCTGTGGTGTACAGTACCATTTAAGTCAATGAAAAATGAAAATCGCAGTGCCCACGATGCGGAATTTTTCGCGCATATTTGCTGCGGATTTAAAACCACAGCATGTCACTTCTTTGTGCGGATTCCGAAGCGGTTTGGAACCTGCTCCATGATCAGGTGTCAAACCGCAGGGGAAAACCGCAGGCTAATCCGCAGAAAATCTGCAGGTCTTTTGACCTGCGGATTTAGGCAAATCCGCGCAGACAAATCCGCAGCAGATTCCAAAACGTGCGCACACACCCTCAGTCATCTCATTCACACTCTGATATAAAAACATGGCTCTACTACTGATTAGTAATAGAGATCATTGTTTTTGTTAACGCAGAGATGCGGAAATAGATAATGACATCAACGCTTAGATCTATCATAGACGAAAGTGCAGGGATTTAGATTTATCATTTCTGAGGTAAATGTTGGAGAGGTTCAGTGAGAAAAATGATATTGATGTGTCCATATATTATAATTGAAGGTGTACATGTAATTTCTGAGGTAAACATTGTTTATTTTGCACCAAATTCAATAAAGGGTTAACAAAAGTGTGGGGCTCAGTTATACCAATGATTAGAGACATCAAACATTTGGATACATCATATATGGGGGCATGGGGGGGGTATATTTATCATTTCTGATGTAAACATTTATGGATTCAGTGAGAAAGGATATAGATGTGTCTATATATTATAATTAGGGGTGTACATATAATATCTGAGGTAAATGTTTGGAGCACCAGTGTGAAAAAATAATATGGAAATGTCTATATATTATAATTGGGGGTGTACATATAATTTTTGAAGTAAATGTTGGGGGGGGGTCAGTGAGAACAAGGATATGGAAATGTCTATATGTTATAATTGGGGTGTACATATAATTTCTGAGGTAAATATTGGGGGATTCGGTGAGAACAATAACATGGACGTGTGTGTATACATTATAAATGGGGTATACATGTATTTTCTGAGGTAGATGTTGGGGGGATTCATGCAGAAAACCCTTATAAATGATTAGACACGTATACAGACACGACGTGTATAAGAGGAGAGGGCTGTACATCTGATTTATGAGGCAATTACAGCAGGTGGGCGCTATATAAAGGCTGCCTGCTTAACATGAGGTACATATGAGGAGACATATATGTGTCCCCCTCACACACACGCCACACATGACCGCGCACTCACCTGTCAGTGGCTCCGGCCTCTCCGCCTCTTTCGACATTTATTTCTCCACCAAGAACATGGCAGTTCCGACACATTGAGCCAGACTTCAGGAAGCGTCAGGTGCAACGGTGAGCGGCGGGCAGGACAACCAATCAGCAGCCGCGCTCAGAGAGCACAACCAACGAGCCTCCAATCAGAGCGGGAGGGAGGTGGGAGTATGCAAATGCAGCGTCTGGAGCAGTGCGCAGGTGCTCCTTTCTCAGGAGGAGGATGAGGAGGATGGGGATTTATTATTATTTATTTATTTTTTTAGTCTGTATTGATGTTTCTTCTGCATAAAGAGTGGGGCAGTCATATCACCGAAGGGGGAGGTTCTAAGCTTTAAACCTCTTCTCTTATATTAAGCCCTCATTGACTAGACATTTCCAGCCTTAAAAAAAAAAAGTTTTCTGTTATTTTTTTTAATCAGTTTTAATTTTTGTACTATTTCTCTAAAATATGTTTAGAGTGCCCATCGCTGTGTTTTTTTTTCTAATGACAAATCCAGTTATAGAATTAAGGCTATGTGCGCACGTCAAGCATTTGCTTGCAGAAATTTCGGCAAGGTTTCTGGATCTCTTGGCAGGAAAAACTCCGGGTTTTGCTGTGATTTGGTGCGTTTTTGCACCGCAATGAAGGTTTTTTTTTTTAGCTAAATAATGATTTAAAATAAAAAAAAAGGTTTTTTGGTTCAATCCCACCTTTTTCATGCTGATGCAGTGTGGTATCAGGGTAATGGGATTAGGGCAACAGCGGTCATTGACACCAAGCCCTAGGCTTAGTAATGAAAAGGTGTCAGCCCAACACCCTCATTACTAAGCCGGTAAGTTAACACAGCCACACACAAACTTACACACATTGTCACCAGCCTATGTAGGAGCATTATCAGAACGAACATACCTAGGCTGTAACCAGACAGCAACTGTTAATTTTTAAGAAAAAAAAATTGTGTGGGCTCCCGCATAATTTTAATAACCAGCAGAGGGAAAGCTGGGGGTAGATGTTTATAGATTGGTTTGGGAGTAATATCCATGAAGCTTCCCAGGCTATTAATATCAGCTCACAGCTATATACTTAGCCTTTACTGGCTATTAAAATGGGCGAACCCCCCATAAAAATGACATAGGGTACCCCTATATTTAATAACCAGCAAAGGCTATGCAATATAAAGTAGCCAACTCATGGAATATAATGCAGCCCCCCTCATAGCGTATAATGCAGCACCCCACAAAATATAATACAACCCCCTCATAAGGCAGCCCCGCTATAGAACATAATATAGCATAATAATGCAGCCCCTCCACAGAATATAATGTAGCCCTCTCAGAGTATAATGCAACCCCCTCATAAGGAAGCCCTCCCTCCCACAGAATATACTGTGAAGAGGAGGATGAACTCATGGAGATCAACATCCGATGGATACCATGTTTTGGCATAGGTGGTTTCCTTCATTGGAGACTGCCCTTCCCGTGGTTGTTCCTTCCCGGGCAAAGACCTGGCTGGTCATTGCTTGCGTTGAGAAACACGTGATGGTGTCTCCGCGGCTTCTGTTTTGCATGTTTTACATATTTCCCATAAGGGATGGGGGCAGTGCTCTAGAATCACTGCGTTGAGAAACACGTGATGGTGTCTCCACAGTGTCGGATGTTGATCTCCATGAGTTCATTCATCCTCCTCTTCATAGTCTTTTTACTAGGCATTGCTCCTACCAGCCAGTTTCCTACTCCACACTGATGAGGGGCAATACCCCGAAACAGCTGTATGTGGATGGATACCATGTTTTGGCATAGGTGGTTTCCTTCATTGGAGACTGCCCTTCCCGTGGTTGTTCCTTCCCGGGCAAAGACCTGGCTGGTCATTGCTTGCGTTGAGAAACACGTGATGGTGTCTCCGCGGCTTCTGTTTTACAGAAAATACTGTAGCCCCCTCATATAGTATGATGTAGCCCCCTGAGAGGATAATGCAACCCCCTTACAGAATATAATGTAGCCCACTCATAAAATATAACACAGCCCCCTCATAGGGTATAATGCAGTCCCCCTCCACCTCCATCATTGTTCTCCCCCTCCACCCCTATCATTATCCTGTCACCATCTCCATCATTGCCTTCTCATTCACCACCTATATCTTTACCCTTGCCACTACCTCCGTCATTGCCTCCTCCCCCACCACCATTGTCCTTTCAACCACAACCATCATTGCCTTCTCCCCCACCACCCCCCATCATTGCCTATTCCACCACTCCCATCATCCTTCCATCGCCACCAACATTGCCTTCTCCCCCACCACTGCTCTCTCCATCACTCACATCATTGCCAAACTCCAATACACACACACACACACAGCACCACTCACCTCTCTGCACGTTCCCTGCAGCAGAAGCACATTCCGGCAGCTTTCTCTCTGAAACAGCCGCGCTGAATGATGACGCCATTCAGCTGCACTGTGTCAGACAGGAAGTGCTGGGCAGGAAGCAGGATGGCATTGGATCCCTGCAGCTATGCTCTGCTGCCAAGCTGCAGGGATAGCTCCCTGTCTGGTGATTGCCCTCAGGATTAGCCATCCTGCAGGGATCCACCTCCGGGGTACATCACATGCGGTATGTCCGCTTCTGCGGGCAGTTTTAGCCTCAGCCTGCGGCTAACACTGCCCACTAGAGTTGAGCGACTTTGGTTGGATCGGGTTCATGAAACAAAATTTGTTTCAGATGAAACTGGTCCGACTAGGGCAAAAAAAGTCGGAATTTCGTCCGAAACCCGACCCCAATGCAAGTCAATGAGGAATAAAAGTCGGCATTGAGTGGATGAATGTCATCTGCTCAATGCCGACTTTTATTTCCCATTGACTTGCATTGGGGTCGGGTTTCGGACGAAACTACGACTTTTTTTGCCCTAGTCGGACCAGTTTTGTTAGGAGCGGTGGAACGCACTAAATAAAATTATAAATAAAGTGCGTTCACCGCTCGGGGTCCACCGTGCGGTAGATGGTAAGACCGCTGCTAGGTGGTGGCAGAGGTATCTGGCGGTAGAGTGCACAGGGTTAAGGCTTCACCCGAGAGCACTGGACAAGCTCTGTTGCACTCACAGAGCACATGAACAGATAAGGCTGCAGCGAGCTCTGTTTCACTCACAGAGCTGCAAGCGTACGCAAGCTCTGTTACACACACAGAGCTGCAAGCATACACAGAGCCTGTTACACACACAGAGCTGCAAGCATTCACAAGCTCTGTTACACACACAGAGCTGCAAGTATACACAAGCTCTGTTACACACACAGAGCTGCAAGCAAACACATGAGCAACAACGCTAAGTCTGTTTGAATGTCACAGGAGCTCAGCGACACAGACGCGGTATCTGGTCACAGGAGCGGCCCTAGCTGACGGCACCAACTCCGTCTAGACCTACCGTGTACGTCTGGGAAATAGGGCGTTGCAAGTGCGAACGCACCTAGAGCTGCTACTGCAGCACGGCGTTAACTAAGCCGCTGTAGAAACGCTGCTGTCAAGCAGGCGCAAGCTGACGCTAGCTGCTGAGCGCTGGAGCAATGGCGCTAGTACTGGCTCTAACTCAAACTCTCACACATTCGTAATAACCAAGGAATGGGGGTTTCAAATGAGTCATTCACCAGTCCATGCATGCATCAACAAACATACAGCAGCAAGTATGACTATACTAGCGCGCTTTTTATAGCGTACGGGACCTGCCGGAAATCTCCAGAACTCCAATAGGAGCCAATAGGATTCAGAGCAGGACCTGAGCACCTGACTCCCGAACTCCAATAGGAGCTCATCCTGTGAGCATGCTCAGACGCTGGCACAAAGGACTTAGCCTCTGGAGATAAATGTGAGGACCTGGGTTTCTGCATAGGTATGGCAGAACTCAGATTCCTAACAAGTTTCATCTGAAACAAATTTTGTTTCATGAAACCCGATCCGACCAAAGTCGCTCAACTCTACTGCCCACTATTAAAGTGAAATGGTATTCACTCCCCTCCACACTCATGGGGGCGTGGGGAAGCGTGAATATTAATTTCTCTTTAGCAGCGGGGACAGTCTCCTGTCTCCAACTGCTACTCCGCTGGCACCAGAAGGGCCCTGCTGACTCAGGGGCCCCATAGCAGCTGGGTGTTCCGCTATTAGCGACACGCCACTGGCTGGGGGCTCCTGGAGCAGTGCGGGCCCTAGGCAGCTGCTGGCCAGTATGCCAGCAGGAGTCAGTGCCTGGGCTCACCAAGAAACCTCCGGTTCTCCAGTGGGCCAGTCCGACCCTGCAAGTGGAGTTCATATTTGTAGGGTTGATGTCACCTTTGTATTATTGGGTGACATCAAGCCCACAGGTTAGTAATGGAGAGGCATCTAGAAGACACCTATCCATTAGTAACACCATAGTGAAGTTGTATAAAAAAGCACAGACACCCAGAGTAAAGTCCTTTATTTGAAATAATAACACCGATGTCATGGTTTGAACAGGGTTCTTGCCCTGCACTCACAGGGTTAAGTGTTCGTGGCCTCTTTCTGGATCTGGGAGGGGTATTTATACTCACTCTTTACCAGCGTTCTCTGTCAGCTATACTGTTGTTCTGGTGTGTCTGACCCCTGGTGTGTGTGTATTCTGCGTTGCTTGTTTGCTTCCCGTGTATGACCCGGTCTGTTCCCTCACTTATAATGCGGATATACGTTACTGGTACCATAATCTAGATTCCCTATCAGTATGTCTTTGGAGTGTGGGAGGAAACCGGAGAACCTAGAGGAAACCGGAGATCCCGGAGAAAACCCACGCAAACATGGGGAGAACATACAAACTCCCTGCAGATGTTGGTGGGATGTGAACCCAGGACCCCAGTACTGCAGAGCAATAGTGCTAACCACTATTCCCCCAAAATCAGTCTATTAGAAAGGGGATAATTTGCAGATTGCTGTGGGTCTGACTGCTGAGACCACCACCGATTCAGTGAATTGCGCTCTGCTGACCTGCCCTGAATGAACTGGAACTATGCACGCTCGACCGCCTTCCATTCATTGTCTATAGGACTGATGGAGAAGGAAGGGTACAGAGCAAAGTCGCATAGGCAATCAATGAGACTGAGCATGTGCCTCTCTGGACCATACAGAGCATTTTTCTCTGGATCATTGGGGGTCCCAGCGATCAGCAACGTATCCTCTATCCTACATATAGGGGACAACTTCTTGATTTTTTTTGGGGGGGAGGGGAATAACCTTTTAAGTTCCCTAAAATAATACTAATATAATATCAACAGCCCATAAAAAAAATTCCCTTACACAGCTCCATCAATAGACAGCAAAATATAAAATGGAAAGCTTGTCCTACCCATTACAGCACCTGGACTGTATCGGTGCATTGTCTGTCATTTCTCATGCATCCCTACACTTAGATGGATAATTTTTATCCAAGGCTCACAACAAAAGCAGCCATGTCTACAGGATTTTTTTTGCAGACACACATTCCTCAAAAGCCAAAGACTTGTGAACAAACCCATAGACTATAATGGGAATGTGTTCTATTTGTGAAAAATAGCGAAAGATCACATACAGACAGTACATTAAAAAGAGTGTCTGAGTGAGGCTTTAGAGTTTACATTCCTATAAGAAATTTATTTTCTTTAACAAATCTCATCTTCACACAATCAGCAGTTACATAATGCGCCTCAGTGTTATAAGTGCAGGCAGAAACTGCTGACATAGGGACTGGCGCTGACCCAACTGGCCTGCAAGGCAGTAAAGCATGAACATTGTCATTTCTACACCTGTACCCAGCGCTAGCAATTAATCCCCTATATGTGTTATGGTGGTACTTGCTCCCTAGTTCTGAGATGTGGATGACATGATGCTCGTGTAACAATTATATGGATACTACAGAATTTGATTGCGTGGGATAATATGAAACTGAGACCAAAGTTGATGCAAATAAGTATATTTAACAAGTGTGACAAAACCAACTGAGCACTTCCTGCAATAGTAACGAAAACACAGCACAATATGGAATGATGCAAATAAATTAAAACAGAACACTCCCTGCAATAGTAACGAATGCACAGCTCAATATAGGAATGTCCAGAGAAACTGAAGAGTGGGGCGCAACCAGGTGTGTACAAGGCACTAAACATAGAAGTCCAGCAGAAAGTGAGTAAGCACATCGCATTTACTGAGGCAGTCCAGCGATATTTAAGAATGAGCATGCACACAGCACTAAAGTGTAGAAGTCCAGTAATCATAAGGGTGCAGGGTCAGTCTGGGGTCCACCAGGGGAATGGACTCTAGGGACCCACCCTACAGCTATATGCAAATATCTATCAGTCGGTATCCTCATTATAGCGGACCATCGACTGTAAAACACAGGCGGCTCCTGCACATCTACTGTGCGCCCCCATAACTGGGATGTATAATTATGGTAGTTTACATTAATGGGGTTGTTTGGTTAAATCAAGTTATCACCGATCCATGGGCTCCATAGGATAGGTGATCGCTTAGGTCCGACCATTAGAAACTGCACCGATTGGAAGAATGAGGAAGTTTTTTCGTTGATAGGACACTTATCCCCTTTTTAAAATGGAGCGACAGGTGGGATATCTGACCGCAGCTCCATTCATTCTCTTTGGGGCTTCTAGAAAAAGACAAGTGCAGTGGGAATGAATGGATCAGTGGTCAAGTTGGACATGCCACTCTGGTCTAATGGGGATAAAAAGTTCCACATTTTGCTGAATGGGTCCAAGTAGTCAGACTCCCACCTGTAAGTGCATCTCTGCGTTGAGTACAAAGTATTTAATCTCTAATGGAAATAAAGAATCTTCTAATTAATGTCAGAGAGAACAAATGACTGCCATACACAACACAATCCCCTATACCAAGACCAACACCACCACATACAGGAAGAAATACCAAAACACTATGACCAGACCACATGGTGACCAAATAATACTACAAACAAGTGCCAAATACCGCCACACCATGACCAGACCATATATTACCACCACATAGTGACTGAATAATATGAAATTACCAGTATATAGGGACCAAATAATACCACATACAAGGAGAAATACTGCCATACAATGACCAGACCACAAATTACCACCACATAGTGACCGACTATTACAATACTTATTATGAATACAAACCACAAAACAACACTGTTATTACCACCAGTGACATTTATACACAGGAGCTCTGTATATAGTGTCAGTGTACAGGTAATACAGTGATCAACAGTGACATTATACACAGGAGCGCTGTATATAGTGTCAGTGTACAGGTAATACAAGGATCACCGGTGACATTATACAAAAGAGCTCTGTATATAGTGTCTGTGTACAGATAATACCGTGATCACTAGTGACATACACAAGAGCTCTGTATATAGTGTCAGTGTACAGATAATACAGTGGTCACCAGTGACATTATACACAGGAGCTCTGTATGTAGTGTCAGTGTACATGTAATCTGTGATGTCACGTGTGACTGGATACACCGCCTCCAGCAGGGCAAATGTCTATAACACCCATGAACCTGGATACACCGCCTGCAGCCGGGCTAATTTAAACAGAGTTAAGGGAAACACCGGGAAACCGTTACAATGGAGGGCCCTGCAATAGGGAACGGGGACGTGGAGACCTCCTGCACTCCCCTGAGTCAGTGTCCCTACACTCCTGACGATCCCTAGGCAGGTTCCGCACCCGGCGACGAGATGGATACCTCAAATCCCTTGCTCGCCCTGCACCTATCCCTTTCTAGTGAATTGGACGGTGCAGAAACTAATCCCACCACTGCACTAATACAAACACAAGGAAAGTCACAAACAGGGAAAAAACACCACTTAGCTTTGCTCTGTTGCTATTGCTCCCAGCAACAGAGTACAACACCAAAGTTCAGCTTCACCCCTGAAGCTCGACACCTGAATTCAGCTTCCGCCAGAAGCTATTACACCAGAGTTCCCCTGAGCTGCCAGGAACTCCTCTCTGTAGTTCCTTCCTTCACCAGACTTGGTTGGAAATGAGCAATAACACCAACAGTGAGTGAGACCACCTGCAACTCCTTTATAGGTAGGAGCCAGAGAATCACACCTGCTTCATAATCACGTGCAATAACACTAGCGGCCACCGGGGGCAACTAAACTAAAGTAACCAGAGTGCAATGACCCTAACGGCCACCGGGGGCAAAACTAGAACTAAACAACCACAGTGTAATGACCCTAATGGCCACCGGGGGCAAAACTAACTTTGCATCCTGGCTTCCCATATATATGCATCCTGTCCCCCTTCCCCCTTACATGTATCCATCCTGGCCCCCTTCCCCCCGTACGTGTATTCATCTTGGCCCCGTTCCCCCCGTACGTGTATCTATCGTGGCCCCCTTCCCCCCGTACGTGTATCCATCCTGGCCCCCTTCCCCCGTACGTTCTTTTGGGCACAGGACATCCACCTCCGGTACACCTCTGGGCATAAGACTGTCCACATCCGAGACCAGTCACCGTGGACGACTTGCATCTCCGTGTACACTGAGGGTTGCCAGGCCCCACTCTGGCCCTGACACACCTGAGACTCCCTAAGCACTCAGTCGTCTAACCCTTTCCTGCAGAGCTTTTATCACAGAAACCTGTGGCTTTCAGCCAGATGAAAACCTGGGTTCGGAATTTAACAGAATTGCCAAACTACTATCATACTGTAATCTGTTTCATACACAACATCCAGAGCAGATTTTCCCTACCTCTATCTTGGACATTAACATGTCCAAGACTAACACTTTGATTATCAGTTTGCATTGCAGTCACCGCTATGCGAGAGAGACAGAGAGAGATCCACAAAAAGAATTGACCTGCTGCGGAAAATAAAAAGCTGCAATTCCGAGCAGAATTTTCCGCAGCATGTGCACAGCGTTTTTGCATTTCCCATTCATTAACATTGTGTGCACTCTGCACTGCGGATTTGAGGCAACTCCACGCGTCCAAAAATGCTGTGGAATCACATCAAAATCCGCAACGTGTGCATATACCCTACATTTTTGCACAAGAAGCAGAGTGAAAGACTGGTGGCAAGCATGCCAAGATACATGAAAGCTGTTTTTAAAAATCATGGTTATTCCACAAAATATTGATTTCTGAACTCTTCCTGAGTTTAAACATTAGTATTGTTGTTTCCAAATTATTTTGAACTTGTTTTCTTTGCATTATTTGAGGTCTGAAAGCACTATTTTTTTTTTAATTTTGACCATTTTTCTTTGACAGAAAAAAAATACAAAATTTATTGCTTGGAAATTCGGAGATATATTGTCAGATGTTTATAGACTGAAAGAACAATTTACAAAAATATACCTATAAAGAGAAAAATCAGACAAACTGAACATTTGAAAGTGGTCTCTTAATTTTTGTCAGAGCTGTATATATATATATGTAATACCAAGCCCGGGGTTCAGTAAAGAACAGGTGTCAGCCAGATACTCTCATTAATAAATTGGTACATAAAGAGTTTATTAAAAGAAACACACACACGAAATCTGCGTGAAACGCAATATCTGTTTAATTTTCAAAAAAATTTATTAAAAATATTGCATGAGCTCCCGCCAATAGCCATAAATGTTCCAATGTTATTCATATCAGCTCACAGATGTTTGCTTAGCCTTTACTGGCTAGTTTACAGGGGAACCCCAGAAGAAAATTGACATGGGGTCCCGGCTGATATTAATAGCCTGGGAAGGGGCCATGGATATTGGCACCACCCCAGACTAAAAACATCATCTCTCAGCCCCCCAGAAATGGCGCATCTTTTGATGCGCCAATTCTGGCTCTTAGCCTCGCTCTTCCCACTTGCCCTGTAGCGGTGGCAAGTGGAGCAATATTTGTGGGGTTGATGTCACCTTTGTATTGTCCGGTGACATCAAGACCACGGATTAGTAATGGAGAAGCGTCTATAAGACACAGTTGTGGCCAAAAGTATTGACACCCCTGCAATTTTGTCAGATAATACTCAGTTACTTCCTGAAAATGATTGCAAACACAAATTCTTTGGTATTATTATCGTCATTTAATTTGTCTTAAATGAAAAAACACAAAAGAGAATGAAGCAGAAAGCAAAACATTGATCATTTCACACAAAACTCCAAAAATGGGCCAGACAAAAGTATTGGCACCCTCAGCCTAATACTTGGTTGCACAACCTTTAGCCAAAATAACTGCGACCAACCGCTTCCGGTAACCATCAATGAGTTTCTTACAATGCTCTGCTGGAATTTTAGACCATTCTTCTTTGGCAAACTGCTCCAGGTCCCTGATATTTGAAGGGTGCCTTCTCCAAACTGCCATTTTTAGATCTCTCCACAGGTGTTCTATGGGATTCTGGTCTGGACCCATTGCTGGCCACCTTAGAAGTCTCCAGTGCTTTCTCTCAAACCATTTTCTAGTGCTTTTTGAAGTGTGTTTTGGGTCATTGTCCTGCTGGAAGACCCATGACCTCTTAGGGAGACCCAGCTTTCTCACACTGGGCCCTACATTATGCTGCAAAGTTTGTTGGTAGTCTTCAGACTTCATAATGCCATGCACACGGTCAAGCAGTCCAGTGACAGAGGCAGCAAAGCAACCCCAAAACATCAGGGAACCTCCGCCATGTTTGACTGTAGGGACCGTGTTTTTTCTTTGAATGCCTCTTTTTTTCTCCTGTAAACTCTATGTTGATGCCTTTGCCCAAAAAGCTCTACTTTTGTCTCATCTGACCAGAGAACATTCTTCCAAAACGTTTTAGGCTTTTTCAGGTAAGTTTTGGCAAACTGAAGCCTGGCTTTTTTATGTCTCGGGGTAAGAAGTGGGGTCTTCCTGGGTCTCCTACCATACAGTCCCTTTTCATTCAGACACCAACGGATAGTACGGGTTGTCACTGTTGTACCCTCGGACTGCAGGGCAGTTTGAACTTGTTTGGATGTTAGTCGAGGTTCTTTATCCAACATCCGCACAATCTTGCGTTGAAATCTCTTGTCAATTTTTCTTTTCCGTCCACATCTAGGTAGGTTAGCCACAGTGCCATGGGCTTTAAACTTCTTGATGACACTGCGCACGGTAGACACAGGAACATTCAGGTCTTTGGAGATGGACTTGTAGCCTTGAGATTGCTCATGCTTCCTCACAATTTGGTTTCTCAAGTCCTCAGACAGTTCTTTGGTCTTCTTTCTTTTCTCCATGCTCAATGTGGTACACACAAGGACACAGGACAGAGGTTGAGTCAACTTTAATCCATGTCAACTGGCTGCAAGTGTGATTTAGTTATTGCCAACACCTGTTAGGTGCCACAGGTAAGTTACAGGTGCTGTTAATTACACAAATTAGAGAAGCATCACATGATTTTTCGAACAGTGCCAATACTTTTGTCCACTCTCTTTTTTATGTTTGGTGTGGAATTATACCCAATTTGGCTTTAGGACAATTCTTTTTGTGTTTTTTCATTTAAGACAAATTAACTGAAGATAATAATACCAAATTTGTGTTTGCAATCATTTTCAGGAAGAAACTGAGTATTATCTGACAGAATTGCAGGGGTGTCATTACTTTTGGCCACAACTGTATCCCTTACTAATCATATAGTTACATGGTAAATAGACACAGCCAGAATAAAGTCCTTTAATTGAAATAATCACACAGACTCCTTTATTGAATGTTAATTTACCATACTTACTGCATCATCTAATCCCGACTCACTCAATCTCCTGCATAAAAAATAAAATAATATTCCAACATAAATACTCCTTGTCCGACGTAGTCCATTTACCATGTCCCATGACGATCTCACATGTAAAACAGTCACATCGGGAGATGAGAGTGCTCTACCCGGCCTCCTGTGATACACTGACAGGAGGTAATCGCTCCTGCAGTGTATAACTGAGAGTTCACTGGAGTTCGTGCTGTCACTTACGGCACCACTGCGTGAGAATTTTCTCATGTAGCGGTGCCGTAAGTGGCAGCACGAACTCCGGTGAACTCTAACGGCAGCGCAGTGATACACTGTGGGACGAGCACCTCCTGTCAGTGTATCATCGGAGGCCGGCTGTTCTACACGTAAGATCGTCAAAGGATACTCATTAGTAAATGGACTACGTCAGAAAGGTAAGTAAATAAGTATATATTGGTCTATTATTTTATTTTTGTTGCAGGAGACGTGGGAGTCGGGGATTAGGTGTTTGGGAAGTATGAATTTTTTTGTTTTACAATTGAATACAGTCGCCTGATAGTGGGACTACTGTCCCATCATCGGCTCATGCTGTCACTGTTATATGTGACAGCAGACATATTCTTCGCTCACACATTGTCTCCGCCCATACACATATTCTCCGCCCACACACTCTTCCTCCTTCTTTTCTGCAGCGTTTTTGGCATGCAAATCCGCAAACCTTTTTACACCTGCGGCTTAACTGCGGATTTGACTGACTCAATATAAGTCAATAGGTGCAGAAAAGCTGCGGATCCGCAAAAAGAATTGACATGCTGCAGAAAATAAAATGCTGCAAATCAGTGCGGAATTTTCTGCAACATGTGCACACCAATTATGGATTCCCATTGATTAACATTGCTTAAGCTACCCTTTGCGGATTTGGTCCAATTCCAAGAGGAAAAAACGCTACGGATCCACAACAAAATCCACAACATGTGCACATAGCCTATGTGTGACTCTGGCCTTCCTCGTCCCCTGTGCAGACGGAGTCATAGTGCAACCCATGCTTTATTCATCGTCTATGGGTGCAGTGTCACACATGCTCACTAACACCCACTGACCCATAGAAATGAATGGAGCATCGGCTATCTACACATACTACTTTTTCACACAGGGGACTTTCTTTGGATTGATTGGAATGCCTTACATGTATCATCGATCCTATGGAAAGTCACCTTAAAGAAGTAGTCCAAAGAAAACAAGTGACCACCCATCCATAGGAGAGGTACCATATATAATTGTGTATAAGCCGACCCGTGTATAAGCCGACCCCTCCTAATTTTGCCACAAAAAAACTGGGAAAACTTATTGACTCGTGTATAAGCCTAGGGTGGAAAATGCAGCAGCTACTGGTAAATTTCAAAAATAAAAATAGATACCAATAAAAGTAACATTAATTGAGACATCAGTAGGTGAAATGTTTTTGAATATACATATTGAATCAGGAGCCCCATATAATGCTCCATACAAAATACACCCCATATAATGCTGCACAAAGGTTAATAATGGCCCAATAAGATGCTCCATAGAATAATATGCCCCTTATAATGCTCCATAAAGGTTATGGCCCCATAAGTTGCTCCACAGATTATGCCCCCATAAGATGCTCCATAGATTATGCCCCCATAAGATGCTCCATAGATTATGCCCCCATAAAATTCCCCATAGACTATGCCCCCATATGCTGCTCCATAGACTATGCCCCCATATGCTGCTCCATAGACTATGCCCCCATATGCTGCTCCATAGAATATGCCCTATAGACTATGCCCCATACGCTGCTCCATAGAATATGCCCCCATATGCTGCTCCATAGAATATGCCCCCATAGACTATGCCCCATATGCTGCCCCATAGAATATGCCCCCATATGCTGCTCCATAGAATATGCCCCCATATGCTGCCCCATAGAATATGCCCCCATATGCTGCTCCATTGATTATGCCCCCATATGCTGCTCCATGGAATACGCCCCCATATGCTGCTCCATAGAATATGCCCCCATATGCTGCCCCATAGAATATGCCCCCATATGCTGCTCCATTGATTATGCCCCCATATGCTGCTCCATGGAATATGCCCCCATATGCTGCTCCATAGAATATGCCCCATATGCTGCCCCATAGAATATGCCCCCATATGCTGCTCCATTGATTATGCCCCCATATGCTGCCCCATGGAATACACCCCCATATGCTGCTCCATAGAATATGCCCCCATATGCTGCTCCATAGAATATGCCCCCATATGCTGCCCCATAGAATATGCCCCCATATGCTGATCCATTGATTATGCCCCCATATGCTGCTCCATGGAATATGCCCCCATATGCTGCTCCATAGAATATGCCCCCATATGCTGCCCCATATATTATGCCCCCATATGCTGCTGCAAAAAAAAAATGCCATTCTCACCTCTCCTGCTCAGGACCCAGCACCTGTGATATTCACCTGTCCGGGGTCCATTGCTGCTCACCACTGTCTGCGCGTCCTCTGTCAGTGACTGTTCAGCCAGCAGAGGGCGCAGCACGCACTAACCACGTCACTAACCACCCCCCCTGCTGGCTAAACATCACGGACACAGGAAGCAACAGACAGCGGTGAGCAGCATGGGAACGAGGACAGGAATATCGCTATACTCACCCATCCTGGAACGTCTCTGCAGCCTCGCTTCTCCACTGTCTCCCTTCCTGCCTTCATCGGTCACGTGATACCGCTCATTACCACTCATGAATATGCGTATATTCATGAGTTCAATGAGCGGTACCAAGTGACCGCTGAAGGCAGGAAGGGAGACAGTGGAGAAGCGAGGGGGCTGCAGAGACTGCCAGGACGGGTGAGTATCATCTGTGACACCCCCCCCCCCGCTTACCCCCAGGTATATGACTCGTGTATAAGTTGAGAGGGGGACTTTCAGCCCCCAAAAATGGGCTGAAAATCTCGGCTTATACACGAGTATATACAGTAATAACTTATTGATCGGTGGTGATCCAACTGATGGGAACTGCACCGATTGGCAGAATGGAGTGGCAGTGTGCATGTTAGAATGCCTCTTTCTTTGGGGCTGCAGAGTGCTACACTCTTGTTTTTCCAGCAGCCACATAGAGAATGAATAGAGCAATGGTTGAGCACTTACAAATCTAATTTGTAACAGGAAAAAAAAGTAAAGGTCCCTTTAAATTTAGCGATGCACCAGCAATCCCGACAACGATATGACCCGGTCAGGATTGCTGGTGCATCGCCAAATGGTCGCTAGTGAGCTGCCACACAGGCAGTCTCACAGCGACATAGCAGCGATACAGCAGTCGTTACTTACCTTTCAGACGTGGTGATCCTGACGTCCTCCCGTCCGCGTCCACGCGTCACTCGTCGGCGCCAGCAGGAAGCGCCCGACGAGAAATGGAGCTGCGCGATCAACGACAGACAGCGGGGGAGCCGGTCGGAGGTATCACACATAGCGATATCGCTGCTGCGTCACCAAATCGGTGATGCTTTAGCGATATCGCTATGTGTAAAACCCCCTTAACAGGTGTTCTGGTGAAGGGTGTGATCAGTAAATTATCACCTATCTGAACTTGTTTTCATCTGACAATCCCTTTAAAGGTTTATTCCCTATCCATAGGATAGAGGATTACTTGCTGACTGCTGGGAATCCTAATGATACAGAAAATGGGGATCTGGACGCTCAAGAAATAGCAGAGCCTCTGCCTCTGCTCCATTCAATCTCCATTGCCGGAGGAAGCAGGATGCATCGCTCTTCTGTTTCCGGCAGTCTCATAAATAGTAAATGTAGCAGAGATGAAGCATGCACACCTTCGCTCCACTCTAGACAGCGCTGTAGAAGTGCTATAATATGAACTAAACAAGCTGTAAAATGTTACAGAACCAGTTTAGTCAGAGGCACAGAGCAAAAGACTCCCAGGGATGACCAAGGAACAATCACTGATCTGTTCTATATGAGAAACCTCGATGTCCCTATATGTGTAGGTTGTGATGTGAAATTGTACATTTTTAATATTTCTCTTAGGGCTCTTTCACACGTCAGTGTTTCCAGTAGGTGTGGTGACCGGTTTCACATATACCAGAGACACTTACACACGTAGACCCATTCCAGTCAATGGGTTTGTGCACATATCAGTGTGTTTCCATGGACTGTGTGTCTGTGAGCAAATCCTGCTGACATGTCCGTTTTTTACCAGCAGCACGGGCCACCAAACGTCCCACACATGTGCACACGGATGACACACAGACCACATCCGTGTGTCATCAGTGTGACACATACCGGTGCCTGGGAATCAGCAGTACTGTTTGCATTGATCCCAGGTGCTGAAGATCGCTCATATCATTGTCCCCTGGTTGCGCAGTAATGAGTGTGAGCAGGGGACAATGTTGTGAGTTGTATTCAACTTATAACAGGAAGAGAAGGTGGCAGCTGATGGGAGTATTCATCAGCTGGTGTTATAAATACTTAAATGAAAAAAAAAATTGATGTGTGTTCCTCCGTATTTTTGCTAACCAACTAGGCAAAACTGACAGCTGCGGGCTGCAACCCTCAGCTGTTAGCTTTAGCAAGGCTGGTTATCAAAAATACAGCGGTTAGCACACTGTTTTTGTTTTATAATATTGAAATGATTAAAAAAATGGTGTGGGGTCCCCAGCCAATCTAAAGCAGACAACTTGGGTCTGGTAATTTCTGGCTGGTAAGGGGCCATGGATATTGGCCCACCCAGCCTAAAGTAACAGACCGCAGCTGCCACAGAAAAGGCGCAACTATTGGTGTTTTGCCCGGCATTTCCCACTTGCCCTGTAGCGGTGGCAAGTGGGGTAATATTTGTGGGATTGATGACAACCTTTGTATTGTCCAATGACATCAAGCCCACAGGTTAGTAATGGAGAGGCGTCTATAAACACTAAACTTTTTTATTTATAAAAACAAACACAGTTATACTCACCTAAGGCCATTTAATTGAAGCCATCGTTTCTTGTAATAAAACAACCCTTACTTGTCCGACGTTCTGTTCCATGTCGTAATCCAAGTCTGCTATAAATATTTTTTAACCTGGACGGTGTCAAAATGTGAGCGTCCAGGCTGTAAACCACTGGAAATTGAAGTTTTCTGGAGTGGCTGCGGGCTGATATTTTTAGGCTGGGAGGGCCAATATCCAAAAACAAGAACAAATTGAATTGTTTCTTGTTAAGCGCAATAAATCACAATATTTGTGATATGATGGATTCTGGGCTTAATTAAAGGGAATCTGTCACCCCATTTTTGAACTATCAGCTGCTGGCACCGACATCAGGGGCTTATCTACAGCATTCTGCAGCTGATAGTCCAAAAATGGGGTGGCAGATTCCCTTTAAAGGAGTATTCTCATATTATAAGGTGATTGCATACTGCAATTTATGATCATGGGTGGGTTTAACCTCAGAATCCCAAGCAGTCCTGAGAATAAAGTGGACCCTGTACCACTGCACCCACTTCTACGTTGGCCCTGCCCACATAGCAGGAAACTGCAGCTGCCCCTTTCACTTCATTTGGGTCATGTTGCCATTCTCAATGTTTAAGGAAAACCAATGAATGGGGTCAACTCCTAAAGCAGGATTTATTCTCAGGATTTTGGGGAGTCTGTCGACCTTATGGGATTTGAATAGAGCACCAGCTCTCATGTTTCAATTCCACTCCATTAGGCTGGGGCTACACAGCGACTTTGGCCAGGTCACACAAGGAAAAGGCGTTTTATGTTGCCGCTAGATTGCAGCATAATCCAAGTGATTGGAGTTGTATAGTGACTTGCCCTGCGAAGAGCAAATCACAATAAATCCAACTGGATCTGACTTTTTGCGGCTTACTAGTTGCAGTTCCTTGCAGGTCAGAATGAGATCCCATTTTACCTGCATTAAGCTGCAACATAGCAGCAACTGTCAATGATCTTTGGCCACTATATAGTCACCACAGTCTTAGGATACTACATGAGTACATGATAGCTCTACTGTGGAAATCAATTGGAGTCCCATTGGTTAAGCCATTTATCTATCACCTATCCACTGGATGGAGATCATTAATGATAAAACCCTGTCGTGAGCCAGCTGCTACTTTATTCAAATTGCATGTCTATATACATTCATACATGTGCACCATATATTAGCTCATCTTTAGTCGACTGTACGTTTCGTATCAATTCATGCTGACTTTGGAGATTACAATCATTACCGCACCAAATTTTCCAATTATTGAAATAAATCAACAATGTCAAAACTTTTTTAAAATCCAGCAGTGGGAAATACCGTAGTGATAGTTGATTGTCCTGCTGTTTGGTCAGCTGCTGCCCCCTTGTGCACAAAGTGGTATAAGCAGTTCATTTAGTAATAGGTGTGTGCAGAATGTAGTTTCCTTTTAGTGTGTGCAGAATGTACAGTTGTGCTCAAAAGTTTACATACCCCGGCAGAATTTTTGCTTTCTTGGCCTTTTTTCAGAAAATATGAATGATAACACCGAAACTTTTTCTACACTCATGGTTAGTAGTTGGGTGAAGCCATTTATTGTCAAACTACTGTGTTTTCTCTTTTTAAATCAAAATGACAACCCAAAATATCCAAATGATCCTGATAACATGCACAGAAGTTGACACAAATGGGTTTAAATGGCTACTAAAGGTAACATCCTCATCCGTGACCTGTGACAACTACCAGGAAAATTGTTCGGGATGCAAAGAAAAATCCACAAATAACATCAGCTGAAATACTGGACTCTGAAAACTAGCGGTGTGGCTGTTTCAAGATGCACAATAAGGAGGCACTTGAAGATAAATGGGCTGCATGGTTGAGTAGTCAGAAGAAAGCCAAATGACCCTGATCAAAAGTTCACATACCCCATTTCTTAACACCGTGCAATGCAACACCATAGGAAATCAATAGATGCGATGTCACAATACAAACTAGTGTCACATGACAAATATCGCTATGTAACCATAACCTTAAACAGCCTGACTCTCAGCAGCCAACTGGCTACAAGCTGACAGCAGGTTATCTGGAATTAAAAACCCTATTCAAATGTTAGCATCCTGCATATTAAAGGGAATCTTTCAGCAGGTTTTTGCTGTTTAATCTGACAGCAGGATAAAATAGAACAAGAGAGCCTGATTACAGAAATGTGTCATTTATTACACTGTTTGTTGTAGTTTCAATACAATCAGTGTTTTATCAGCAGGAGATTATCACTGCCGGACTAGGTGTCACATGCAGGTCAGTCATGCTAATCTATGTAACCCCAGACCCACCACTAATTGCCAGCTTGCTGACAATGCAATGTACACAGGAAGCTACCAATCAGGGATGAGGGCAGGGTTATACACAACTCAGTATTCTGAGCTCTGCTACATCTACAGCAGAGAAAACAGATTCTATCAAAACTACAGCAAGCAGTCCAGTAAGTGATACATCACTGGAATCGGGGTCTCTGCCCTTACATCATGCTCTCAGATTACATAGCAAAACTTGCTAACACATTCCCATTAATATATGCAGTGACGTACATTGTAATACTTTGCACGACACTAAGCGCTTCATAGCCCTGGATGGAAACTGCAGACAGGGCCGGCTTCACTACCCATCACACACGGGGAACAGCCAGGGCCCTGGACAAATGGAGGTGCCCACTCACTGTCGGGGACACTGGCACGCTATGGAGCCTGTGAGCGGCAGGGCCTCATCTCAAATAATAACCACTCTCAATTCCCCGCTGCTCTGGTCTCTTCAGTGTCTTCTGACTCTCTGTGACGTCTTAGGGTAGAGGACGCGATGACGTCACTACAGTGTGCATTTTGTCCTAAGCAGTGCAGAGAGTCTGAAGACATTGAGGAAACCAGAGCAGCGGAAAATGAGTAGAGGTCAGTATTTGATTATTTTATTTTTTATATATGGAGCAATTTATGGGACCATTATATGATATGGAACACTATATGGGGCCCAATATACTGTATGGAGCATTATATAGGGCCCATTATACTGTATGGAGCATTATATGGGCCCATTATACTGTATTGAATGATATATGGGGCCACTATACTGTATGGAGCAATGTGTGGGGCCAATTACACTGTATGGAGCATTAAATGGGGCTCATTATCCTGTATGGAGCAATATATTGGGCACGTTACACTGTATGGAGGACTATGTGGTACCCATAATACTGTATGGATGACTATGTGGTGCCTATAATTCTATTTGGAGGACTATGTAATGCCCACAATACTGTATGGAGGACTATACTGTCCAGCCTAAAATGATTGCTGCAGTCACTCTGTGTGATGTGCGCTGCGAGGATTCACTATTTTCTGAGCTATAGTAGAATTTACAATAGCTATCACTCATGTAATGTAAAAAGCAAGTGAAATCTTTGGCATTGTACCATACCTATATTTATTATCTGTGCATTATGAATCGTGATATATATGTTAAAGGGGCTGTTGAAAGGGGCTCTTGAAACTGTTAAACTGTAAAGCGCTGCGGAATATGTTGGCGCTATATAAATAAAGATTATTATTATTATTATTATTATTATTAAAGGGGCCCACTGAGACTCTTTTACCCTGGGCCTATGAAAATCTGGCAGTGGCCCTGACTGCAGATGTCCTAGCATGCACAAATATAATAAAATAAATTATTACAACAAATAAACTTTAATTACATTTTCCTAAAATACATAAAGTGGGTAAATTATAATTAAGGGTCGGCACGTTCTTCTACTTTTGCTGTGGCAGGCAGGCAATAGAAATATGTTATGGCCATCTAGAAAAAAAAAGTGCATAGATTCCTCAAGCTGTCACCCAGCCCTGTCCCAGGATATTCCCAGTTTTGTATTCACAGTTGTGTATGCAGGCACAGATGTAAAGCAAACTACACATCTGCAACAGAGACATGCGAAGTGCACTGCTCAAAAAAATAAAAGGAACACTTCAAGAACACAATGTAACTCCTTGTCAATCACACCTCTGTGAAATCAACCTGTCCAGTTATGAAGCAACATTGATCGTGAATAAATTTCTCCTGCAGTTTTAAAAATGGAACAGACAACAGGTAGAAATGAAAGGCAATTAGTAAGACAACCCGTATAAAGGATTGGTTCTGCAGGGGGGTGACCACAGACCATTCCACTGTTCTCATCCTTTATGACTGTTGTTTTGGTCACTGCTCTCACCCCTAGATGTATTGTACAGTAGCATGAGGCGGTGTCTACAAACCACAAAAGTTTCTCAGGTACTGCAGCTCATCCAGGATGGCACATGAATGCAAACTGTGGCAAGAAGGTTTGCTGTGTCTGTCAGCACAGTGTTCAGAGCATAGAGCAGATACCAGGAGATAGGATAGTAAACCAAGAGATGTGGAAGCGGAGGTAGGAGGGCAATATTCTAGCAGCAGGACCACAGCCACTTCCTTTGCGCAAGGAGAAACAAGAGGATCAGTGCCAGAGCCCTGCAAAATGACCTCTAGTAGGCCGCTAACATCTATCTGTCTGCTCAAATTGTCAGAAACAGACTTCATGAGGGGGATATGAGGACCCGATGTCCACAAGTGGGTGTTGTGATTACAGTCCAAGACTATGCAGGGCAATTGGCAGAATCGACATCGGCAACCTGTGCTCTTCACGGATGAGAGCAAGTTCACACTAAATATATGTGACAGACGTGACTGAGTCTGGAGATGCTGTGGAGAATGTTCTGCTGCCTGCAACATCCTCCAGCATAACCGGTATGGCAGTGGATCAATAATGGTATGGGGAGGTGTAGATGTACGAGCAGGTATGCGGGATGCAGTGACGAGCAGGAGGCAGAGCAAGAGTTAACGAGTACTTTATACAGAAAAAAGAAAATCACAGTATACGCTCCTCGCAAGGAGCACAAGAATTTGACCAGTATGAGGTGTAAACAAATTATAAGCAACAAACGATGCAGGGTTAGGAACAAGATTAAAATGAGTTAACTTATCAGTCCGGGGGTCCTAGAAGAAAGAGGTTGGAATATCCCACGATGGCACCCTAGGAGGTGCGAGACGTAGTTGAAACAGTCCCGGAAATAACTGTGACGCAGTCTTTGTAGTGAAGCAGTGTTTCTTAGTTGTACCCTCCGGAATCTCACAGTTCTGGCATACGATTTGGAACTGCCGGAGTCCTGTGGCACAAAGAGTGAAGTACGGAGTCCTGGAGCAACACCCACGGCTTTGTTGTCGGGAGCCGCATGGTGAGAGGAAGCAGCACTATGTTGCGTGCGCGGTGTAATAGGGGGGCACCAGTCTGTCTTTACGCCCCTGTGAGGCAGGGGGGCCCGGCTGCCCTCAGCGCCGACTCCCCCTGCCGCCACATTGAAGGAGGCAATGATGGAGGAGAGCGTCAGCTGACGCTCCCTCTCCCATCATCAGCAGGAGACAGGAGCCGGGAGCAGCGCAGGCATGAGGAGAAGGTGAGGAGTGTTTTTTTTGTTAAATCAGTATGAGTACTGGACTGTGGGGCCATTCTGGGGGGGCTGTATACCATGCTGGGCTGTATACCATGCTGGGCTGTTTACCATGCTGGGCTGTATACCATGCTGGGCTATATACCATGTGGGGCTGTGCTATATGCCATGTGGGGCTGTGCTATATACCATGTGGGGCTGGGCTATATACCATTGTGGACTAGGCTATATACCATGTGGTGCTGGGCTATATACCATGTGGTGCTGGGCTATATACCATGTGGTGCTGGGCTATATAGCATGTGGTGCTGGGCTATATAGCATGCTGGGCTATATACCATGTGGTGCTGTTCTATATACCATGTAGTGCTGTGCTATATACCATGTGATGCTGTGCTATATACCATGGTGGGCTGTGCTAGATAAGGTGTGGTGCTGTGCTAGATAATGTGTGGCACTGTGCTAGAAACCATGGTGGGCTGTGCTATATACCATGGTGGGGCTGTGCTATATACCATGTGGTGCTGTGCTATATACTATGCGGCTGTGTTATATACCATGGGGGGTACATTTTACATTATATTCTATGGGGGAGGCTGTGTTATACAATATGGGGGCTACATTATATTCTATCGGGAGGTGGGCTGTATTATATTCTATTTGGGGCTACATTATATTCTATGGGGGGCTGTATTATATTTTTTATATTCTATTGTGGGTGATTGCAGCATACTTTATGAGGGGGCTACATTATACTATATGAGGAAGCTACATTGTATTCTATGGGGGGCTGCATTATGTTCTATGGGGCTTCATTATACTATGAGGGGGCTACATTATATTCTATGGGGGCTGCACTTTACTATATGCGGAGGGCTACATTGTATTCTATGGAGGGGCTACATTATACTATATAAGAGGCTGCATTATATCCTATGAGGGGGGTTGCCAGATATTCTATGGAGGGGCTGCATTATACTATATGGGGGGCTGCTTTATATTCTATGGGGGTTACATTATATTCTGTGGAGTGGCTGCATTATACTCTGGGGTAGCTGCATTATTCTCTAAGGGGTGGCTGCATTATACTATAAGAGAAAGGCTGCATTATATTCTATGGGGGGTTACATTATATTGTATGGCGGGGCTGCATTATATTCTGTGGGGTGGCTGCATTATGCTCTATGGGGTGGCTGCATTATACTATATGTGGGCTGCATTATACTGTATTGAGGACTATGGGAAATACATTATATGAAGAACTATGGGGTGCATTATACTATGGGAAGTGAATTGTACTACATGGATGACAATGGTGGTGCATTATACTATATGGAGAACTATGAGGAATGTATTATACTATATGGAGGACTGAGCAGTGTATTTTAATATATGGAGGGCCATGAGGAGTGTATTATACTATATGGAGGACTATGGGGAGTGTTTTATACTATATGGAGGACTGAGGAGTGTATTATACTATATGGAGGACTATGGGGCAGATTATATTATATGGAGGATTATGGGGTGTAAACTGTAGATGTGATGCTGATAACATGATACTGTATGGTGATCTGTTAGTGATCCATTAGTGATCGTTCTGTCCCCATCATTCGTTCTCAGACGGTGGAAAGAGGCCGGGAAATAAGTGTTGAACGACTTCAATACTGTCGATCACACTCATTTAGCGGCCTGAACTCAGCGCATACAACCGAAATGCTTCTATGTGATGTGCAATATTTTAGCATTTGGGGCCCCATTTTAAACTTTTATACCCATAATCCTAAATTATTACGGCAATGGTCACTTCAATAAGTAAATCCAAACAAAAATCATCATGAGATATATCACGAAGATTGAAGAAGTGAAAACAGAGGTAAGTTATAAAAAAGTTCAAATTTTATTGATAAACAATTTTAAAATAATGAATTACATAAAGAAGATATAAAAAAGGGGTCTCCAACATAAGAGGGATCAGTACCACAAATGTCCAAAAGCAATTATGGGCAAGATAACATCTATCATCAATTAATAGTGGATTTAAAGCGGTCTATGCCCAAAAACTATTTAATGGTTAAAGTAAATGTAAACTCCCGACTAAATATACAAAAAAGAAGAAAAAGGAGTGCTATACATAAAATCATATAAAATATATGTTTATTTATTAGTTACAAATACATGTATGCAATGCTAAAAATTACAAATACCATATAACCCTAAGTAATGTAATATATGCCCAGAGCAATTTTACAGGCAACTATCATCTTTGATGGCACAAAAAAAAAAATAAAAAAAAAAAATATATATATATATATATATATATATATATATATATATATATATACACACACAGTGTTACAACAACCACCAGTGACCATGAATAAAAAATAATAAAAAAAAAAAAATACAATGGCTTTGCATGTGTACAGGGACCAGCCCACAGTGCGCTACCAACAATAGTGCCAAAGAAAAATTAAACAAATACTCCCAAGTGGTTATATATACCACACTATCTTCGGCTTCATAATACTCAGCGCGCATGTCAAAATGACGTCAATAGGGGATTTCCCCATGACGTGCGCGCTCGGTGAATGCTGGATGATGGTGGGCGTCCTCTGGCGATGACGTCGGGACGCATGCGCAATAGAAACATATCACCCGATCATGTTCACTATAAAAGACCGGTAAAAAAAGTGTAATGGCGTATCCCTTTTGATAAAGCCAGAAGCGAAACGCGCGTCAAGGGTGAGACGTGGTTCCAGAGCAGCCAGGCACCATACTATATGGGTAAGCACTTGGGAGTATTTGTTTAATTTTTCTTTGTTCTATTGTTGGTAGCGCACTGTGGGCTGGTCCCTGTACACACGCAAAGCCATTGTATTTTATTTTTTTTAATTATTTTTTATTCATGGTCACTGGTGGTTGTTGTAACACTGGATATAAATATATATATTTTTTTTGTGCCATCAAAGATATTAGTTGCCTGTAAAATTGCTCTGGGCATATATTACATTACTTAGGGTTATACGGTATTTGTAATTTTTATCATTGCATAAATGTATTTGTAACTAATAAATAAACATATATTTAATATGATTTTATGTATACACTCCTTTTTCTTCTTTTTTTGTATAAGAGGGATCAGAATGACCAGCAAAAATGGAAATGTTTAAATTCCCCATACAGTCATGGCCAAAAGTATTGACACCCCTGCAATTCTGTCAGATAATACTCAGTTTCTTCCTGAAAATGATTGCAAACACAAATTTTTTGGTATTATTATCTTCATTTAATTTGTTTTAAATGAAAAAATCACAAAAAGAATTGCCCTAAAGCCAAATTGGATATAATTCCACACCAAACATAAAAAAGAGGATGGACAAAAGTATTGGCACTGTTCGAAAAATCATGTGATGCTTCTCTAATTTGTGTAATTAACAGCACCTGTAACTTACCTGTGGCACCTAACAGGTGTTGGCAATAACTAAATCACACTTGCAGCAAGTTGACATGGATTAAAGTTGACTCAACCTCTGTCCTGTGTCCTTGTGTGTGCCACATTGAGCATGGAGAAAAGAAAGAAGACCAAAGAACTGTCTGAGGACTTGAGAAATCAAATTGTGTGGAAGCATGAGCAATCTCAAGGCTACAAGTCCATCTCCAAAGACCTGAATGTTCCTGTGTCTACCGTGCGCAGTGTCATCAAGAAGTTTAAAGCCCATGGCACTGTGGCTAACCTCCCTAGATGTGGACGGAAAAGAAAAATTGACAAAGAGATTTCAACGCAAGATTGTGCGGATGTTGGATAAGGAACCTCGACTAACATCCAAACAAGTTCAAGCTGCCCTGCAGTCCGAGGGTACAACAGTGTCAACCCGTACTATCCGTCGGCGTCTGAATGAAAAGTGACTGTATGGTAGGAGACCCAGGAAGACCCCACTTCTTACCCCAAGACATAAAAAAGCCAGGCTGGAGTTTGCCAAAACTTACCTGAAAAAGCCTAAAACGTTTTGGAAGAAAGTTCTCTGGTCAGATGAGACAAAAGTAGAGCTTTTTGGGCAAAGGCATCAACTTAGAGTTTACAGGAGAAAAAAAGAGGCATTCAAAGAAAAGAACACGGTCCCTACAGTCAAACATGGCAGAGGTTCCCTGATATTTTGGGGTTGCTTTGCTGCCTCTGGCACTGGACTGCTTGACCGTGTGCATGGCATTATGAAGTCTGAAGACTACCAACAAATTTTGCAGCATAATGTAGGGCCCAGTGTGATGACCCAAAACACACTTCAAAAAGCACTAGAAAATGGTTTGAGAGAAAGCACAGGGGACTTCTAAGGTGGCCAGTAATGAGTCCAGACCTGAATCCCATAGAACACCTGTGGAGAAATCTAAAAATGGCAGTTTGGAGAAGGCACCCTTCAAATATCAGGGACCTGGAGCAGTTTGCCAAAGAAGAATGGTCTAAAATTCCAGCAGAGCATTGTAAGAAACTCATTGATGGTTACCAGAAGCGGATGGTCGCAGTTATTTTGGCTAAAGGTTGTGCAACCAAGTATTAGGCTGAGGGTGCCAATATTTTTGTCTGGCCCAGTTTTAGAGTTTTGTGTGAAATGATCAATGTTTTGCTTTTTGCTTCATTCTCTTTTGTGTTTTTTCATTTAAGACAAATTAAATGAAGATAATAATACCAAAGAATTTGTGTTTGCAATCATTTTCAGGAAGAAACTGAGTATTATCTGACAGAATTGCAGGGGTGTCAATACTTTTGGCCACAACTGTATGGTGCAAAATGCATGTATTCGCTGTATCATGTTATTAATTGTGCTTCTGTAATCCATAGTGCCTATAGATCCCCATCCAAAATAAATATTATATGGCCTAAAAAATCCACGAGCAATTGCAATAAATATTGCTAAAATTTGCTAAAATAAAGTGCAGCCGCACTATATAGGATATATGGCCTAATATCTGTGGTGTTGGAAGGGGGAGGGGCCCAGGAGGAGAGAAAGGGCACCAAGGGAGATTGATATGAATCAATACACTTAAGCCTCTGTCCTACCAGAAAATTACAAAGGATTGGTGGCGCAGCAGTAACAAGCCTTATGTGGAGCATTCATTGCAAGGTACAATTCAATTTTTACCTGTTTGCTGGCCGCTAGGATAAAGGGCAAGTGTACTGAGGCTGGATGCTGGCATACTTTTCCCGCCGCCCGACATCGCCGTTTCGCAGTAGTTGCTTCTTCCAGGGGCGTTTTTATGTCTTCTTTATGTAATTCATTATTTTAAAATTGTTTATCAATAAAATTTGAACTTTTTTATAACTTGCCTCTGTTTTCACTTCTTCAATCTTCGTAATATATCTCATGATGATTTTTGTTTGGACCCATTTTAAACTTTACCTAGGGCTCCACTTTGCCTAAAACCGGCCCTGCTCCCAGGCAACACTGATGACAGGCCCGGCAGTTCCGGCTGGAGACGCAAGGAGCAGTCCTAGCTTGGTCCATCCTCCTACATTCTCCCACTCCTTTCACTCGCCATTCCACAGGCGAGGCTTCCTGAGATCTACGTGGACTTTCTCTTTTCTATCTTTTAATGCCAAATAAATTGCTCTTGCTCATAATGATTGGGGGGTTTGCCAGCAGTTGTTATTTCGGAGCGTCGTAAGTTGAGAGGAGTAGTGGATTCCTCTGGGATGGTGGATTCTGGTTGTGCTGAGGAGAGTCCGGGAAGATCCATACTCTCTGAATCACATTCTTGGGGAGCTCTGGCCCTCTGATCAACATCTTCTTCATCTTCTTCTATCACCACAGTAACCGGTTCTAGGGGCTCTGGTTCTTCTACTCGTTCTGGGTCTTTCGATAAGCAAGGCTGCAGCATACTACGGTGAACTACCCGAGTAGGAGACTTTTCTTCCCCTACTAGCTGGATCTCATACACAGGCCCTTTAGAGTCGACTCGTCGTTTGACCCAATACAGTTCTTTCTCCCAGCGATGTTCTAAATTGTCTCAGGGACGTTTCTCCCTGACCAAGACACGGTCCCCCAATTGAAGATCTGTTGCCAGCCGCGGAGTTTTCTCAGCATGCTCCAGCTCTCCAAGATGAGTTTGTACTAGTCTATGCAAGGTCTGCAGGCAATGACGATGTTCTCTTATCCATGAGGACATCCCAGCTGATACTTTTTCAGCTCGACCAAAAGGAAGAGAATAAGGCTTGTGTCCCGTGGTTCGGTGCACCCGATTATTGTACACCTATACCAATTCTGATACGTATTCAGGCCATCTGGCCTTCCGATCTTCTAAAGTTCTTAACATTTGAATCAAGGTATGGTTGAACCGCTCACATGTGCCGTTTCCCTGAGGATGGTATGGAGTAGTGCGTGACTTGTCTATTCAGTATATTCGATGCAACTCTTCCATTACTTTTCCCAAGAAGCAGGCTCCTTGATCAGAGTGGATCCATTTTGGACAGCCATAAACTTGAATAAAATTTTTACAGATGGCATGTGCGGCTGATTCTGCAGTTTGATCTCCAGTGGGCGTTAGGACCGTGAACTTGGTGAAATGGTCTATCATTACTAAACAATGATCATATCCTGGGTTGGCTGGCCCGATGGTCAAATAGTGTATCATTAACAGTTCCAAGGGAGTGGGCGTCACAATGGTTTGCGTGGGAGCTTTTTGCTCTGGTGGTTTGGTCAATTCGCACATACGGCAAGCCCTACAAATCTCTTCAACCACCACCTTAAGCTGGGGATGGTGAATGAACCACTGCAACCACTGTAAATTTTTTTCCGAACCAAAGTGTGCTCCCTTCTCATGAGCCTCGGTGGAGATCTCGGGTAACAGACTTTCAGGAACTACTGTTATGGATCTGAAACTCAGGACTAGGGTAGAAGGGGGAAAGGCTGAAACCCTACGATGGAGTGGGCGACCTATTCCTTGTGAATAGACCCACCGACATTTCTTAGACTAAACTCAAACAAAGACCTATAGGTAGGGGGTCCCTGAACGATCTAGGGACTGGGAACAAAAACAGGTAACCTCCTAGTAAGAAAGTACAGGGAACTGCAGAAATGAACGGAAAACCTAAAACAAAAACAGGCAGAACTAGAGGACCCAGAACTGCACAATATCACACACCGAAAGTAATCAAAGCACCAATCCAGAACACTAGCTGATTAACACTGTTGTCCAGCAAATACTGGAAGGCATGTGCTAGATAATAAAGGGTGATACAATCACTTGACCTAAGACAAACCCAACACCAGAGGAGAAAGACCAGCAGCCAGAAAACCACAACAAGATGGCAGATGGTCAAAACTAAATAGATTCTAACAGTACCTCCCCTTTTACGAGGATCCTCCGGATCCTCTTGGCCGAGCCTTATGCAAAATTCTCCTGTGAAAAGCTTTAATCAGCCTTGAGACTGAGATGTCCTCAGCTTTCATCCAGGACTTATCCTCGAGACCGAAACCCTTTCTGGACACGAGATTCTGCAACCTTCCTCTGTTCCACCTGGAATCTAAAATGCGTGAAATCTCAAACTCGCCGTCTTCATCAATTGATGGAATAGTTGGCATCGCCTCCTTATCTGGCATGTCAACTCTCTTCAGTAAAGATACATGAAAAACTGAATTAATTCTCCAGGACGAGGGGATGTCTAATCTAACCACTGCCGAGTTAACCTGAACCACTTTGAAGGGTCCTACAAACTTAGGTCCCAGTTTTTTAGAAAGGACCTTGTGGGTACCATGGTGGCTCAGTGGCTAGCACTGCAGCCTTGCAGCGCTGGAGTCCTGGGTTCGAATCCCACCATCTGCAAGGAGTATGTTCTCCCTGTGTTTGTGTTTCCTCCCACATTCCAAAGACATACTGATAGGGAATTTAGATTGTGAGCCACATCGGGGACAGCGATGATAATGTGTGCAAAACTGTAAAGTACTGCGGAATATGTTAGCGCTATATAAAGATTATTATTACTATTATCTTCAAACGCAGATTCCTAGAGGACAACCAGACCATGTCCCCAACTGCAAACAAAGCCTCCCTTCTTTTCTTGTCAAAATAATTCTTTGACCTCCTATTCGCCTCTTTCAGATTATGGCGTACACTGGTCCAAACCCTTTCCAAATTTCCAGAAAAACTCACCTCCTCAAGCACCGTCGCCCCAATCTTAGAAAAAGGTCCGAAAGATGGATGCCTCCCTGTACAGCAAAAAAAAGGAGAAAACCCAGCCGAGGAAGACCTATGATTATTAAGAGCAAACTCAGCTAGTGGTAGATATTCCGACCACATCTCCTGAATGTCTGCTACAAAACATCTCAAAAACTGCTCGACGTCCTGGTTCTTCCTTTCGGTCTGTCCATTGGACTCCGGATGATAACCTGATGAAAATGACAAATGAACCTTTAATCTGTCACAAAAAGCACCCCAAAAGCGAGCCACAAACTGTGGTCCTCTATCGGAAACAATGTCCGTGGGAACACCATGGAGCCTGACAATCTCTTTCACAAATACCTTAGCTAGAGTCTTCACGAAACAATCACTGACCTCAGGGAGACCAGTCAAAGAAAACACTGCGGCAGCCGGCAAAGGCGCTCAATCAGTAAAATCCTATCTAGAGTCTTAGCGCAGGGTAATTTATTGAACGGGACCAGATGAAACATCTTACTAAATCTGTCCACAACAACCCACATGACAGAAAAACCCTCAGAGACCGGCAGATCGGTGATAAACTCCATAGCAAGATGCGTCCATGGTGAACTAGGAACTTCCAAAGGACACAGCAACCCTGCAGCGGGGCATATAAGGCCTTTGACCTAGCGCACACGGTACACTGATGCACCCACTTGATGATTTCTCAGTGCCAGTCTGACCACCAGAAACTTCGACCGATCGACTTTCTAGTTTCCGAAATCCCTGGATGACCCACCAAACGAGACTCATGACTTTCAGCAAACAAAGCTCTCCTCAAGGCTCTAGGCACAAATAATTTACCATACAGAGTGTTTGTTGGTGCAGCATTCTGGGCTTCTAGGATGCTATTCTGCAACTCAGAACCCAATGCTGCCACCACCACCCTCTCTGCAAAATACATTCCTCCTTTTCAGTATTAACAGCCGGAGAGAAACTACGAGACAAAGCATCTGCTTTAACATTCTTTTTCCCAGGGATATATGCTACAGAGAAATGGAAGCGGGAAAAAAACAGTGCCCACATAGCTTGACGGGCATTCAAACGTTTAGCAGCATCCAGATATGTCAGATTCTTATGATCAGTAAAAACCTGTATAGGATGTCTAGCGCTCTCCAAAAAATGTCGCCAATGCTCAAACGTGAGTTTAATAGCCAGCAGCTCTTGGCTCCCAACATCATAGTTGAGCTCCATCTCAGAAAATTATTTAGAAAAGAAAGCACAGAGATGCACCCCATCCTCTCCCTCCTGGGACAGAACTGCCCCCACCCCTACTGATGAGGCATCAACCTCTACCAGAAACAGCTTAGTCTCATCTGTCTGGATCAAAACAGGAGCAGAGCTAAACCTCTCCTTGAGATGCTCAAAAGCCTTAACAGACTCAGTGGACCATTGGACCGTATTAGAACCCTTCTTGGTGAGGTCAGTTATAGGTTTAGCGATAACAGAAAAATTCTTTATGAATTTTCTATAATAATTAGCAAACCCTAAAAATCTTTGAACCGACATTAAGCATTCAGGCCTAGCCCACTCCAATACTGCCTGAACCTTCACCGGGTCCATCCCAAACCCATTACTGGAGACAAAGTACCCCAAAAAACTAATTTTCTGTACTGCAAACTCGCACTTCTCCAATCTAGCAAAGAGTGTGTTTTCGCTCAAAATCTGTAGAACTTTGCGGACTCTCTGCCAATGCAACTTCAGATCCGGTGAGTAGATCAAAATGTCATCCTAATAAACAATAACATTCCTACCGATTAACGGCCTCAGAATGTCATTAATGAAATTTTGAAAAAACGCAGGCGCATTTGTGAGGCCAAAAGGCATTACTAGACACTCAAAATTGTACTCACTATAGGTTGAAACAAGAGCGCAATAGGGTCTTATCCGGGTAAACTGTATATGATATAAAAGTTTTTATACTCACCCTTTCCAGGAGAGAGTCAAGCCTGTATAGTCGGTATGTCAGCCTGCTGCACGTCCAACGGTCCACATCGGTGACCGCAACATAAATTCTTTGGAATAAATTCTTGGACTTTTAGGTGCGCTGCCAGACAGATTTCATATCCAAACCAGGTTAATGAAATAACCCTTTATTCCCTACGCGTTTTGAAGTATAACACTTCTTCCTCAGGGGATGCCAGTTCTTTGGTCTTCTTTCTTTTCTCCATGCTCAATGTGGTACACACAAGGACACAGGACAGAGGTTGAGTCAACTTTAATCCATGTCAACTGGCTGCAAGTGTGATTTAGTTATTGCCAACACCTGTTAGGTGCCACAGGTAAGTTACAGGTGCTGTTAATTACACAAATTAGAGAAGCATCACATGATTTTTCGAACAGTGCCAATACTTTTGTCCACCCTCTTTTTTATGTTTGGTGTGGAATTATATCCAATTTGGTTTTAGGACAATTCTTTCTGTGTTTTTTCATTTAAGTTAATTCATTTAAATTAAATGAAAATAATAATACCAAAGAATGTGTTTGCAATCATTTTCAGGAAGAAACTGAGTATTATCTGACAGAATTGCAGGGGTGTCAATACTTTTGGCCACAACTTTATATATACACATATATACAGTACAGACCAAAAGTTTTGATGCACCTTCTCATTCAAAGAGTTTTCTTTATTTTCATGACTATGAAAATTGTAGATTCACTCTGACGGCATCAAAACTATGAGTTAACACATGTGGAATTATATAATTAACAAAAAAGTGTGAAACAACTGAAAACATGTCATATTCTAGGTTCTTCAAAATAGCCACCTTTTGCTTTGATTACTGCTTTGCACACTCTTGACATTCTCTTGATGAGCTTCAAGAGGTAGTCACCGGAAATGGTCTTCCAACAGTCTTGAAGGAGTTCCCAGAGATGCTTAGCACTTGATGGCCTTTTTGTCTTCACTCTGTGGTCCAGCTCACGCCAAATCATCTTGATTGGGTTCAGGTCTGGTGACTGTGGAAGCCAGGTCATCTGGCGTAGCACCCTATCACTCTCTTTCTTGGTCAAATAGCCCTTACACAGCCTGGAGGTGTGTTTGGGGTCATTGTCCTGTTGAAAAATAAATGATGGTCCAACTAAACGCAAATCGGATGGAATAGCATGCCGCTGCAAGATGCTGTGGTAGCCATGCTGGTTCAGTATGCCTTCAATTTTGAATAAATCCCCAACAGTGTCACCAGCAAAGCACCCCCTGTTAGGAGTCAGATTTCTGCCCGCACTATGCAGGAATCTAGACCCTCACATTCTGCAGTCTCCTGCTCATTGTCTACTGCAGAAGATATTGCAGAGGAGATTGCCTTGCAGCAACTCTCTCAGGAGGCGAAGTCCTTCTTTCCATCTTCTGAGCATGCTCGTGGAACGAGCCCCCATTGGTGTTCGGGAGTCAGGTGCTCAGGTCCTACTCCTAATCCCATTGGTTCAGCTCAGAGTTTTGAAGACTTCCGGAAGGTCCCGTTTGCTATAAAAAGTGCGCATGGCTGTTCCGCCATGCGCTAGTATAGTCATACTTGCTGCTGTGTGTATGTTGATGGATGCATGATCTGGTGAATGACTCATTTGAAACCCCATTCCTATGATATTACGTCTGTGTGAGGGAATGAGTTATAGCCAGTATTAGCGCCAGCACGCCACTGCTCCACAAGCACACCTGCTAGCGTCCAACATCGCACCTGCGTTACTGCGGTGTTATCTTGCGGCAAGTCCCACGCCGCGTTGCTGTAGCAGCTTTAGTGTGCATTCGCAGTTGCAACGCTGTGCACACGAGTGTTTACGGTAGGTCTTTGCGGATGTAGTACCGTCATCTTGAACTACTCCGGTGACCATTTACCGCTTATTTGCCACTGAGTCTCTGTGCCTCTAACAGGCTCAGCGCAATTATATTTATTATTTGAATTTGCAGCTCTGTGAGTACAACAGAGATTGCTTTTGTGCACCTGGGTGATATCTAGCCCTGTGCACACTACCGCCAGATTGCTCTGCCACCATCTAGCAGCGGTTTTAACACCTACTGCACGGTGGACCCCGAGTGGCGAACAAACTTTATTTAGATTTTTTATTTAGTGCATTCCGCCACGCCTAACACCCCCACACCATCACACCTCCTCTTCCATGCTTTAAGGTGGAACCAGGCATGTAGAGTCCATCCGTTCACCTTTTCTGCGTCGCACAAAGACACAGTGGTTGGAACCAAAGATCTCAAATTTGGACTCATCAGACCAAAGCACAGATTTCCACTGGTCTAATGTCCATTCCTTGTGTTCTTTAGCCCAAACAAGTCTCTTCTGCTTGTTGCCTGTCCTTATAAGTGGCTTCCTAGCAGCTATTTTACCATGAAGGCCTGCTGGACAAAGTCTCCTCTTAACAGTTGTTGTAGAGATGTGTCTGCTGCTAGAACTCTGTGTGGCATTGACCTGGTCTCTAATCTGAGCTGCTGTTAACCTGCGATTTCTGAGGCTGGTGACTCGGATGAACTTATCCTCCGCAGCAGAGGTGATTCTTGGTCTTCCTTTCCTGGGGCGGTCCTCATGTGAGCCAGTTTCTTTGTAGCGCTTGATGGTTTTTGCCACTGCACTTGGGGACACTTTCAAAGTTTTCCCAATTTTTCGGACTGACCGACCTTCATTTCTCAAAGTAATGATGGCAACTCGTTTTTCTTTACTAGCTGCTTTTTTCTTGCCATAATACAAATTCTAACAGTCTATTCAGTAGGACTATCAGCTGTGTATCCACCAGACTTCTGCACAACACAACTGAGGGTCCCAAACCTATTTATAAGGCAAGAAATCCCACTTATTAAACCTGACAGGGCACATCTGTGAAGTGAAAACCTTTTCCGGTGACTACCTCTTGAAGCTCATCAAGAGAATGCCAAGAGTGTGCAAAGCAGTAATCAAAGCAAAAGGTGGCTACTTTGAATAACCTAGAAAATAAGACACACAGTGCCTTGCGAAAGTATTCGGCTCCCTGGAACTTTTCAACCTTTTCCAACATATCACGTTTCAAACATAGAGATACCAAATGTAAATTTTTGCTGAAGAATCAACAACAAGTGGGACACAATTGTGAAGTTGAACAAAATTTATTGGTTATTTTAAATTTTTGTGGAAATTCAAAAACTGAAAAGTGGGGCGTGCAATATTATTTGGCCCCTTTAACTTAATACTTTGTTGCGTCATCTTTTGCTGCGATTACAGCTGAAAGTCATTTGGGGTATGTCTCTATCAGTTTTGTACATTGAGAGACTGAAATTCTTGCCCATTCTTCCTTGGCAAACAGCTCGAGCTCAGTGACGTTTCATGGAGATCGTTTGTGAACAGCAGTTTTCAGCTCTTTCCACAGATTCTCGATTGGATTCAGGTCTGGACTTTGACTTGGCTATTCTAACACCTGGATACGTTTATTTGTGAACCATTCCATTGTAGATTTTGCTTTATGTTTGGGATCATTGTCTTGTTGGAAGACAAATCTCCGTTCCAGTCTCAGGTCTTTTGCAGACTCCAACAGGTTTTCTTCAAGAATGGTCCTGTATTTGCCTCCATCCATCTTCCCATCAATTTTAACCATCTTCCCTGTCCCTGCTGATGAAAAGCAGCCCCAAACAATGATGCTACCACCACCATGTTTGACAGTGGGGATGGTATGTTCAGGGTGATGAGCTCTGTTGCCTTTACGCCAAACATATCATTTGGCATTGTTGCCAAAAAGTTTGATTTTGGTTTCATCTGACCAGAGCACCTTCTGCCACATGTCTCCCAGGCGGCTTGTTGCAAACTTTAAACAACACTTTTTATGGATATCTTTGAGAAATGACTTTCTTCTTGCCACTCTTCCATAAAGGCCTGATTTGTGCAGTGTACGACTGATTGTTGTCCTATGGACAGACAGTCCCACCTCAGCTGTAGATCTCTGCAGTTCATCCAGAGTGATCATAGGCCTCTTGGCTGCATCCCTGATCAATCGTCTCCTTGTTTGAGATGAAAGTTTAGAGGGATGGCCGGGTCTTGGTAGATTTGCAGTGGTATGATACTCCTTCAATTTTAATATGATCGCTTGCACAGTCCTCGTTGGGATGTTTAAAGTTTTGAAAATCATTTTGTATCCAAATCCGGCTTTAATCTTCTCCACAACAGTATCACAGACCTGCCTGTTATGTTCCTTGGTCTTCAGGATGCTCTCTGTGCTTCAAACAGAACCCTGAGGCCGGTGTCACACTAACCGACGCAAAATACGGTCCGTAGTTTACATGCGTAAAATGGATGAATGACCCCTAAATAGTGCTCCGTATATCATCCGTAAGCAAGGTGTGATTGCGTATTTTGCGCATGTCTGCATCCGTATGGCATCCGTATGCAATCCGTATGGCGAGATTTTCTCGCCGCCTTGCAAAATGGACATATAATGGAGCCCTATGACAGGGTTTATAACAGAAACGAAATAATAGATATAGACACATAGAATGCATATATATATATATATATATATATATATATATACACACACAAGTCATTGAGATAAACATATATATATATATATTTATATTTCACAGAGTTCTTCATAGCAGAATAGCCGCTAATTAAATTTCCGGCTTCTATCAAATCATTCCCCAACCCGACATGAAATGACACATGGTTTACACTGAGTAAAGCATTTCATTTCATGTTTTTTTATTTGTCCCTGACTAATAATTAGATGAGGGTTTGTGTGCAAAATTTGGGAGTTGCAGTTGTTATTTTAAGGGGTTAATTCGTTGTTAAAAAATGTGTGGGCTTCCCATTGCCCTATAGTGGTGGCGAATGGGTTAATCTAACAAAGGGTTAATGTCACCTTACAATCGAATGGTGACATTAACCCATAGACTTTCATTGGCGTACTACGGCGTAGTACGCTGACAATCGCAGCATGCTGCGATTGGCACGGACCGTAGAATACGGACGAGAAATATATGACTGTTGGGAGCTGCCCCATAGAGAATCATTTGTCCGTGTGTAATGCATGCTTTTAACGCCTCTCACTCGTCCGTATTCCTCTCTAGTGTGACCCCGGCCTGAGACTACCACAGAGCAGGTGCATTTATATGGAGACTTGATTACACACAGGTGGATTATATTTATCATCATTAGTCATTTAGGACAACATTGGATCATTCAGAGATCCACAATGAACTTCTGGAGTGAGTTTGCTGCACTGAAAGTAAAGGGGCTGAATAATATTGCACTCCCCACTTTTTAGTTTTTGAATTTCCACAAAAATTTGAAATAACCAATAAATTTCGTTCAACTTCACAATTGTGTCCAACTTGTTATTTATTCTGGACCAAAAATTTACATTTGGTATATTTAAGTTTGAAACATGATATGTGGGAAAAGGTTGAAAAGTTCCAGGGGGCTGAATAATTTCGCAAGGCACTGTATTTTCAGTTGTTTCACACTTTTTTGTTAATTATATAATTCCACATGTGTTAATTCATAGTTTTGATGCCTTCAGAGTGTATCTACAATTTTCATAGTCACGAAAATAAAGAAAACTCTTTGAATGAGAAGGTGTGTCCAAACTTTTGGTCTGTACTATATATATATATATATATATATATATCTGTGTGAGTGTACATAGGGGAGCTGTATGTGTTGTATATATGAGTTTTTTGTGTTTATGGAGGAAAGCTATGTGCATATGTGTAGCAAAGTGTATGTATTTATTTATTTATTTTACTCATTTATATAGCGCCATTAATTCCACAGCGCTTTACACACATTATTGTCACTGTCCTCAATGGGGCTCACAATCTTAATTCCCTATCAGTATGTCTTTGGAATGTGGGAGGAAACCCACGTAAACATATAAACTCCTTGCAGATGTTGTTAATCATTTATATAGCGCCATTAATTCCACAGTGCTTTAGATAGGGATGGGGCCCTGAATCCCAGGATAGGGATGGGGCTCTGCATGCTAGGACGAGATGGGGACCCTGCATACAAGGATAGGGATGTGGGTGATGAGGGGACCATATTTTTCAGGATAGGGAATATTAAGTACAGAATTTACCACATTTTTTGCTTCAGGTTTTTTTTCCCCTAATTGTGGTGGCATTTTAGTACTTTCATTCCTTAAGTCCGTGAAAGGACTTAGTCATGAGTCACTTACATGCAGCCGATTTATTCATTATTAGTACACTTTTACCTCCTAAGTGACAGGACCAATTTTAACCTTAATGACCTGGCAACATTTTTTAAATCTGACTAGTGGTAACAACTCTGGAATGCTTCAATTTCATGTTAGTGGTAAATTTAGGTCAATATATTTTGCATTTATTTGTGAAAATATCAGAATTTGGGCAAAAATGTTGAAAAATTTGCTATTTTCATACTTTCAGTCTTCATATCCCTAAACCAGTTATTCACGTTATACAAAATAATAAATAACATTTCCCATATATCTACTTTACATCTGCATAATTTTTCATATGTCATTTTATTTTGTTTTATATTACTTTACATCTGCATAATTTTTCATATGTCATTTTATTTTGTTTTATATTAGAAGGGTGAAAATTTTATTAACAATTTCTCATTTTTTTTCAAGAAGTTTACAACATTTACTTATATGGGATACGTTAAGATCTTTATTGGTAACATTTTGGGTGTCTCGCTCGCGCCTTGCCTGAATGGCGCGAGCCGGGGGGTTGTGGCCCCACTGTGCCACAAACCAGACTACCCAGGAAGGGGCGTAACTACGGCAGCTACCTTGGTCTTCACTGGAGCCTCTGATGGTGAGGTCAGGCTTGTGCGGCAGATAGCTGCCGGGTGCCACTCCAGGGTGGTGTCTGGTTGTGGCTGCTGATCCCACTCGGGAACAGGACACCTGGACAGGTGCGAGTGACAGGCAGACTGAGGCACAGGGCAAGAAGGTACGACAGATGCAGGGCAGGCAGGCACAGCCTGAGACACAGGACAGGCGGGCACGGCTTGAGACACAGGACAGGCGGGCACGGCTTGAGAAGGAACAGGTAGGGACCTGTTCACAGAGCAGGTGCAGGTATGGATGCAGGCAGGCAGGCGAGGAATATGGAGGAACGGGTTTGGACCTGTTCACACAGCAGGTGTAGGCAGGAGGGAGTGGTGTAAGAGAGAACAGGTTTGGAGCTGTTCACACAGGAGGTGCAGGTATGGATATAGGCAGGAAGGAGTGCGGAGCAGGCAGAGCTGTGAGGGTGCAGATGCACAGATAAAGCTGCGAGGGTGCAGATGCACAGATAAAGCTGCGAGGGTGCAGATGCACAGATAAAGCTGCGAGGGTGCAGATGCACAGATAAAGCTGCGAGGGTGCAGATGCACAGACAGGGGGGACACAAGGAAAGACACGGCAGAGAAGGAACCAAAAACAAGGAGACTGACAGACAGAGGTAAGACTGAGTTCAGACAGAGACACCGGGACAAAGACACAAGGACCAGGATATTCTGCCTCCTGGCAGGCGGACAAGGTACAAAGCAGGACTAGAGTAATCCTCCAGAGAAGGAGACACACAGAACAGGGCCTGGCTTGCTCAGCAGCAAGATACTCACTGACTATAGACATTGCACAGGCAATGCTCCAGTGGGAGTGGTGAAACTAAATAGTCAAGGGCTCCAGGTGATTGGTCAGGGACAGATTACCCAGGTGCACCCTGACTGCATAAGAACCAGAGAGTTCAGGCGCCGCCCCCCTATACACACAGTCTGGAAACATGGAGAGCAGAGGCACAGAGCTGGCAACAGACAGAATTCACAGCATGGCTTGAGGCAGAAAGTAAGTTGCTGTGCGGGGGATGGGAGGCCATGTAGTGATGCCAGCAGGGTTGTTACAGTTACGGCCCCTCTTCCTCAAGCCTGCCAGAATGACCTGAAGAAGGAGTATGGAACCACACACAGTCCAGGCTGACAGGGCATCCTTCTGGTGAGACGAAGTAGGTGTGCCATCCGGAATCACCGAGTGCCAAGTTTCTTGGTGCCTAACAGCCTCCAACACAGAGGGTACAAGGACTTCTTCCTCCTGATTGGCAGAAGGCAGGGACCTGGAAGCTTCAGACTTGACCCCTACATCAGCCGGCCAACTAGAAACAGCAGACACCTTCACTGAGTCCAACTTCAGCCCGACATGCCAGAAAAATTGGACCTCCTCCTCCCGATTGGTGAGAAATGGAGATACGTAGGTCATTGTTGCAACCTCTTCACCCACCTGCCAAATGGAAGCTGGAGGCATACATACAGGGAGCCACTTCAGCCTGTTACCCTGAATAAACTGGACCACATCTTCCTGGTTAGAGGATGAGTGAAGCTCTGTCTTGGGACCTTCACCCCTAGGCCACAGGGGAGCTGAAGGCATACATTCTGGATCCATCTTCAGCCCTTTAACCTGGGGAAGACAATCAAGAGACAGGGGTGCTCTTGGGAGCAGAACACTGGTATAGTCGCTGGGGATGTGTGAGGAGACTGAGACCGCCTCCACCTCTTCAGAGGCATCCTCACACCTTGACTCGGCGACTAGCAAACCAGGCGAAGAAGACGACCTTGCTGACTGAATGCGACGCAAGGGAACCAGACACCTCTTGTCCCTTGGTTGTTTCAAGAGTGGTGCCTTGCTGGGTCTCCAAACATAAATGGGCATCAGGATCTCTGGTTCAGAATGACCCATGGGCATACCAGTCAGCAGATGGAAGATGAACTTCTTCATGTATAAAGCTCCGACCTGGCGCTGTAGTTGTCCTTGCAGGACTAGACTGTTCTCCAATAGGGCTCGACCACCTCGAGACAACGCCCATGCTGGCTTCGGGAGCTGTATGACAGAGACCACACACTGTCTCAGTCTGACTGGCGACTTATACACACCAAAGCTCCCTGAAGGCAGAGAAACAGTTAAAGAGTTTAATGGAGAGGGAGTACTCTCGCCAGGGGCAGCCTCTTCTACTGACCCAGGGTTCTGGAGTACAGGCTTCACAGGGCAGAGGCCAGATTCCGGCTGTAACTTGGCCCGCTTCTTTTTAGACCTCTTGGATCTTGCACGGGAGGCCACATCGGCAGACTGTGGAACAGGTGATGGCTGGATGGTCATAGGTGGTTGAGATGTTTCACCCACAGGTTCCTCTTGTCTAGTCTGTCTCTGGAAGCTTGGAGGGGAAGACTTTTCAGGAGCAACTGGTCGAGGCATGTCGAAAACTTTACGGAAGGCCACCAGGAAGGCCCCCAGGCTCATGACGACAGGGTCCCCTGCTTCCCAAAGGGGACAGATCCAATTCAAGGCATCACCAGCTAGGTAGGACATGATATATGCCACCTTGACCCGGTCAGAGGGGAAACAAACTGCATTCTGCAGGATGTAGTGCAGGCACTTTTTCAGGAACCCTTGGCACTCTTTGGGGTCCCCATAGAACCTAGGCGGATCTGCTGGGTCGTGCTCTTCGTAGGCCAGGAGCTGCTCATAGATGGCCTTGGAGACTATGAGTGGTTCAGAAGTCTCCACAATGGGAACCACACAAGGCGGAACAAACTCTTCCGGTGGCTCACACTGGCAGGGAGAGAGTTCATGACGCTCTGCGAGCGGAAGGACATGGGACTCAGCGAGGACCATGGCCTGTGCAAACTCACGCTCGCGCCTTGCCTGAATGGCGCGAGCCGGGGGGTTGTGGCCCCACCGTGCCACAAACCAGACTACCCTGGAAGGGGCGGAACTACGGCAGCTACCTTGGTCTTCACTGGAGCCTCTGATGGTGAGGTCAGGCTTGTGCGGCAGGTAGCTGCCGGGTGCCACTCCAGGGTGGTGTCTGGTTGTGGCTGCTGATCCCACTCGGGAACAGGACACCTGGACAGGTGCGAGTGACAGGCAGACTGAGGCACAGGGCAAGAAGGTACGACAGATGCAGGGCAGGCGGGCACGGCTTGAGACACAGGACAGGCGGGCACGGCTTGAGACACAGGACAGGCGGGCACGGCTTGAGACACAGGACAGGCGGGCACGGCTTGAGACACAGGACAGGCGGGCACGGCTTGAGACACAGGACAGGCGGGCACGGCTTGAGACACAGGACAGGTGGGCACGGCTTGAGAAGGAACAGGTAGGGACCTGTTCACACAGCAGGTGCAGGTATGGATGCAGGCAGTCAGGCGAGGAATATGGAGGAACGGGTTTGGACCTGTTCACACAGCAGGTGTAGGCAGGAGGGAGTGGTGTATGAGAGAACAGGTTTGGAGCTGTTCACACAGGAGGTGCAGGTATGGATATAGGCAGGAAGGAGTGGTGTATGAGAGAACAGGTTTGGACCTGTTCACACAGGAGGTGCAGGTATGGATATAGGCAGGAAGGAGTGGTATATGAGAGAACAGGTTTGGACCTGTTCACACAGGAGGTGCAGGTAGGCAGAGCCGCAGGAGTGCAGAGCAGGCACAGCCGCAGGAGTGCGGAGCAAGCAGAGCTGCGAGGGTGCAGATGCACAGATAAAGCTGCGAGGGTGCAGATGCACAGATAAAGCTGCGAGGGTGCAGATGCACAAATAAAGCTGCGAGGGTGCAGATGCACAAATAAAGCTGCGAGGGTGCAGATGCACAGATAAAGCTGCAAGGGTGCAGATGCACAGATAAAGCTGTGAGGGTGCAGATGCACAGACAGGGGGGACACAAGGAAAGACACGGCAGAGAAGGAACCAAAAACAAGGAGACTGACAGACAGAGGTAAGACTGAGTTCAGACAGAGACACCGGGACAAAGACACAAGGACCAGGATATTCTGCCTCCTGGCAGGTGGACAGAGTACAGACAAGGTATTGGGAACAAGACTCAAGGGCCAGGATATTCAGCCTCCTGGCAGGCGGACAAGGTACAAAGCAAGACTAGAGTAATCCTCCAGAGAAGGAGACACACAGAACAGGGCCTGGCTTGCTCAGCAGCAAGATACTAACTGAGTATAGACATTGCACAGGTAATGCTCCAGTGGGAGTGGTGAAACTAAATAGTCAAGGGCTCCAGGTGATTGGTCAGGGACAGATTACCCAGGTGCACCCTGACTGCATAAGAACCAGAGAGTTCAGGCGCCGCCCCCCTATACACACAGTCTGGAAACAAGGAGAGCAGAGGCACAGAGCTGGCAACAAACAGAATTCACAGCATAGCTTGAAGCAGAAAGTAAGTTGGTGTGCGGGGGATGGGAGGCCATGTAGTGATGCCAGCAGGGTTGTTACATTGGGGTACATAACATTTTTTGTTCGCTTTCAGGATAGGGCTGGAATCACATTTCTTGTGTTCTACGCTGAGCACTTACGTTGAGGTTTATGTGTAAATCCCCCAAAAATGTGATTCAGATGAAACCCCCAATGGAACAACCCAGTATAATGAGGCAGATGGAGACACTCTGGAGTCCATGTGGCGGATGCTGTTGTGATATTCCTCTTTTTAGGTGTTCACAGAACTGTGGTCATTCACACTTGTGCACTAAAAAGATGCCTAAAATGATGGGTCATTACCGGAACAGAGACCAGACTGAGTCCAAAGTTACTCCATTTGCCTCATTATAGTGTGTGGTTCCGTCAGTGTTTTATCTGAAATTCGATTTAAATGAAAACCCACGATGCAGGCGCTCAACAAAGCGCAAAGGGCAAATGTAAGCTGTGCCTTCTTCTGATTATTTGGAAGGCATAATGAACAAATAAACAGCAGTACAAGAATAGTGGTGTTTCTTAATTTTGCACAGTTCACTGTACTGTATAAGTAATTTGATTATTTTATTCGTTTTGTGTGTGCTATTCCAGCGATACCACATTTATATCGTGTTTTATGTATTGTTGCCATCACACAGAAAATTCTGAGTATAACTTTTTATTGTTTGGCAAACAAAGCTGTATGAGGGCTTATTTTTTTGCAAGACGAGGTGAAGATTGTTCTGGTACCATTTTGGGGTACATAATGTTTTTTTAGATTCTTTTTTTTTTAGACAAAGAATAAACAAAAACCAGCGATTCAGCAATTGTTCACAGTGGGGAAAATAAGTATTTCATACACTGCTGATTTTGCAAGTTTTCCCATCTACAAAGAATGGAGAGGAGTGTGTAATTTTTATCGTAGGTACCCTTCAACTGTCAGAGACAGAATCTAAAATTAAAAATCAGAAAAACACATTGTATGATTTTTACATAATTAAATTGCATTTTATTGTATGCAGTAAGTATTTCCTCATCTACCAACTAGCAATAATTCTGGATCTCCCAGACCTGTTAGTTTTTCTTTAAGAAGCCCTCCTACTCGGCACTCCTTACCTGTACCTGTTTCAACTTGCTACCTCTTTAAAAGATACCTGTCCACACACTCAATCAATCACCCTCTAACCTCTCCACTATGGCCAAGACCAAAGAACTGTCTAAGGACACCTGGGACAAAATTGTAGACCTACACAAGGCTGGGATGGGCACAGCACAATAGGCAAGCCGCTTTGTGAGAAGGCAACAAACCAGAAAACCACATTGAATGATTTTGAATTACTTGAATTGCATTTTTTTTTGCATAAAATAAGTATTTGATCAGATTAAAGAACATATGTAATAGTCCTTTATTCCATACTGTAGGATATGGACATAGATAAGATGTGCAAGTTACAAAGGCATGCGGAGAGAGGCAGGGTGGACGATGACCGTTTCGCGTATCAACGCTTCAACGGGTCCAGGTCTCTCCGCATACCTCTGTAACATGCACGACTTATCTATATGCCACAATATGGAACAAAGGACCATCACATTTTTTCGAACTGGTGCCGCTTATGTTTTTTAATCAGATCCTGAATTTTGTAGACTTTAAACGCAGAACACCTAATACTGTTCGATGAGCCGCTGTAGCTCTACGTTTGTGAGTTTGCTGTCTTTCCACAGGACTTTTACTGTTTGCTAGTGCTATTACTTGTCTCCTTGGACATTTCTGATACTTTAAGAATTTGATCACCTATCAACCAGCAAGAATTCTGTCTCTCCCAGACATGTTAGTTTTTCTTTTCAAGAAGCCCTCCTACTCCGCACTCATTACCTGGATTAATTGCACCTGTTTGAACTTGTTACCTGTATTGAAGACACCTGTCCACACACTCAATCTTCTCCACCATGGCCAAGACCAAAGACCTGTTTAAGGACACCAGGGACAACATTCTAGAACTGCACAAGGCTGGGATGGGCTACAGCACAATAGCCAAGCAACTTAGTGACAAGGCTACAATAGTTGGCTCAATTATTTAAAAAATAGAAGAAACTGACTGTTAATCTTCCTCATTCTTGGGCTCCATGCAAGATCTCTCCTTGTGAGGTAAGGAGGATTCTGAGAAAGGTCAGGAATCAGCCCAGAACTACACGAGAGGACCTGGTCAATGACCCGAAGAGAGCTGGGACCACAGTCTCAAACATTACTGTTAGTAACACACTACGCCGTCATGGATTAAAATGCTGCAGGGCAAGCAAGGTCCCCCTGTTCATGCCAGCACATGTCCAGTTGCGTTTGAAGTTTACTAATGACCCTATGAATGACCCAGTTGAGGCATGGGAGAATGTTATGTTGTCAGATGAGACCAAAATAGAAGTTTTTGGCATCAACTCCATGCAACGTGTTTAGATGAAGAAGGATGAGTACAACCCCAAGGACACAATCAAAACCATGAAGCATGGTGGGGAAAGCATCATACTTTTTGAGTGCTTTTCTGCAAAGGGGAGGAGTGTGCCAAATTCCCTGTTGTAGTGTGTGCAAACTTTGTCAAAAATTACAGGAAGCGTCTGACCTCTGTAATTGCAAACAAAAGTTTCTGTACCAAATATTAAGTTTTGATTTTCTTTTGGATCAAATACTTAATTAATTTGCATTTTATTGCATGAAATATGTACACATTATACAATATGATTTTCTGATTTTTAGACTCTGTCTCTCACAGGTGAAGTGTAACTATGATAAAAATTACAAATTTCTTCATTCTTTGTAGGTAGGAAAACTTGCAAAATCGGTAGCTAATTAAATACTTATTTTCCCCACGGTATCTTTTCTTTGTGTAGTTCACCATGCGGTAAAAGTGATAAGACCGATTTATTACTCGGGCCAATGATTACAGCAATACCCGATGCATGTCTTTTTTATGCTTTGCGGCTTTTACAGGACTAAAAACGATATTTTACGAAAAATGTGTTCGGAGAGCCGAAACTTTTACTGAATTAGCCATATTAGGGATCGTTTTATGCAAGACGATTTGATCTGTTTTTACTAAATTTTGTGTGTAAGATGAAAAAAAACATTTTTGGTGTGTTTTTGTTTATTTTATTTATTTCGGTATACGCTGTAAGGAATAAATAACATGCCAGTTTTATAGATTGGGTCAATTATGTGTACTTTGTTGCTTCTTTGTTTTATCACAAATGCTGTGTTTTTAGTGGCAAAACGGCTTTTTGTGCGTTTTTTGTGTGTGTTTTTTTTACCCTTCTTTTTACACATTTTATTTTACTTTTTCACTTCACATGCATAATTTTTACTTTGATCTCTGGTCTCATGTACTGCAGTATTCAGGTACAGCAGAACCTGAAACCTGTCAGTGAGTCACAGCTTCTAGCTGGATCTCACAGTAATGAATCACATGCACTATTTAAGTATTTGGCGCTAAAACAACCAGCAATGAATACCACAAGACAAAAATAAAAGTGACTTAAAAAACCTCACAAAATGATAATTTGGGCCTATATCACCTTGTCGGCTATTGAAAGTTTATGTTCTCTGAAACGCCACAGATTTTTGGAGTAAAACATTCTATGCTGCAACGGTATAACCAGACTGCAATTCATGCTGCCTATAGTTCACCAATTAGCCCTAGCCTAAACATTGTAAGAGTAGCAGTAGGGTATCCATAAAGCCCCCGTCACAAAACTTGTGACTCAGCAACGATCTCACTAGCGAGATCGCTGTGTGTATCATCTATCAGCGACCGGCCCCCCTGCCGGGTATTGCTGATTGTTCTTGAAAGCTCTGGACTTTTTTAGGTCGTTGGTCTCACGCTGGCCAGCACGCATCGCTGCGTGTGGCAGGCGGGAGAGCAATGACCAGCGAGCAGGAGCTGGTAACCAAGGTAAACAGCGGGTTTCTAAGCGCCGCACGCAATAGTGCTTACTATAGAGATATGGGATATATATAGTATATATAGTGCGATGACCCCAGTTCCCACCATAAATATAGTGCGATGGCCCCAGTTCTCCCCACTTATCTATTATGATGGCCCCAGTTCTCCCCATATTTACAGTATGACGGCCCCATTTCTACCCATATATAAAGTATGACGGCCCCTGTTCTCTCATATATATAGTAGGATGGCCCCAGTTCTCCATATTAAAAATAATGAAGTTTATATCACCTCATCCTGATCCCCGGCACTGCAGCCTCCATTTTCTCTTCCGGTCCGCAGAGCGGCAAGAGACAATAATGTCATCACGGTGTGAGCACACTGAAGTCTCAGGAAGCTGTGGTCTGCAGCTTATGAGACAGACCAGGGCTTCCACTAGGAATTTCGGGGCCCCATACTGGCAAAAGTTTTGGCTTCCCTTGAGACTCCGCCCAGGTTCCACACCAGCTCCGCCTCCACCGTCCCACTGCCCACTCGTGGAAAAACTCACCACCACATCCTCACCGATCAGATATTAACACTTCCTGTCAAACACCAGATCACATTCATAACCAATTGAATATAAACACATGGGCCGTGCACACAGTGAACAAGTCTATAGGACAGTGTTCACACCACCAAAAGACTGAAACACAGAAAAATACAGTATAACAAACGTATAAAAATACTCTGTTGTAAAAAAGTAACAGTAAACAGCAAGTGCTAGTAAAAAGATGATAACAAAACAGAGTATTTGGTTGATACATTTTTTTTTACAAAAAAATGTATACTAAGCCGCTCTACCAAACGTCAAGTTATACCCATATATTTTTCCAATAAATACATTTATATAAAAAAACTAGCTGAAGAGCCCGGCGTTGCCTGGGCATAGTAACCAACGTGGTTAGTTATAACAAATTATAATGATTATATTGCACATAAAAACATTTCACATCATATATTCAACACTACAGATTTGCAACACAAATTAACTAAACGATTACCCAAGTATTGATAGTATTTTATTTTGAACTCATTCAAGATTTTTGTTTTTTCCTTTAGGTGTAAAGATGAACAGATTTTTGGCAGTTCCAACTCTTGAACAGACCACGTAAAGTTGACCATGAGAAAAGCATGGAGATTGCAAATCGATCCCTACTACTTTCAAGGACTGTCCCTGAGCATCGTTAATGAACATTGCAAATAGCAGTTGAACTGGAAACTGTAGGCGTTTGAAATAAAAAAACAAATCAGATGGAATGAGTGGAATTCTTGGAATGAAAATGTCCTCTCCTTTGGCACATCCTGTTTCTGAGCTGTGTATCTAACCCTATTCTGTGTGATACTTTGTGATGAGCTGTGTATCTAATCCTATCGTGTTTTACTGACTGTTCAGCCATGTATCTAATCCTATCCTGTGTGATACTGACTGCTGAGCAGTGTATCTAATCCTATCCTGTGTGATACTGTCTGCTGAGCCGTGAATCTAACCCTATCCTGTGTGATACTGACTGCTGAGCCATGTACCTAATCCTATCATGTGTGTTACTGACTGCTCAGCTGTGTATCTAACCCTATCCTGTGTGATACTGTGTGTTGAGCTGTGTATCTAATCCTATCCTGTGTGATACTGTCTGCTGAGCGTGTATCTATTCCTATCCTGTGTGATACTGACTGCTGAGCTGTGTATCTAATCCTATCCTATGTGATACTGACTGCTGAGCCATGTGTCTAATCCTCTCCTGTGTGATACTGACTGCTGAGCTGTGTATCTAATCCTATCATGTGTGATACTGGGCTCCCCCTGCAGTCTGTGTCAGAGGGTGGTCTGTGTTGGCACGGTAATAAATTGTGTTATTTCCAGCTTTACAGAAGGACGATAACACCATAGAAATGATTAGAATAATAGGCCTCAGTTACCACATCTGTCTACAAAGAAAACTGTTGCTGATAGCAACCAATCACATCTCATTTTTCATCTTTTAAACAGCTCTGGGACAGCGTGGCGAATATTGAGTGGCGACTTTTGTGTTTCGACTTTTATGTGGCGAGGTTGGTGTATGTGTCGTGAAATTTGTGCTGAGGGTGGTATATGTGTTGAAGCACGTGGTAGTGTGTGGCGCATTTTGTGTGTGTGTTCATATCCCCATGTGTGGTGAGTATCCCATGTCAGGGCCCCACCTTAGCAACTGTACGGTATATACTCTTTGCCGCCATCGCTCTCATTCTTTAAGTCCCCCGTGTTCACATCTGGCAGCTGTCAATTTGCCTCCAACACTTTTCCTTTCACTTTTTCCCCATTATGGAGATAGGGGCAAAATTGTTTGGTGAATTGGAACGCGCTGGGTTAAAATTTCGCCTCACAACATAGCCTATGACACTCTCGGGGTCCAGAGGTGTGACTGTGCAAAATTTTGTGGCTGTAGCTACGACGGTGCGGATGCCAATCCCGGACATACACACATACATACAAGCACACACACACACACACATTGAGCCTTATATATTAGATAAACAGAAAAAGTACACATTTGGTATCACCAAAGGGATTGAGGGATTGGAGAAGCAGGAAGCTCATCTGCATATTTCCGGTGCATTCTGAGAAGAGTCGCCTTAAGCTGATCGATCGCTGGGACTTACCGGGTCTCGCTGTTTGAGGACATCGCAAAACCAGGGATTGGAGTTTCCACCCATCATAGCCTGCATCAGCGATATGGAAGAGAAGAAAATCCACACAGTCACCTGCAACACATGCTACATGTTTACGGATCTTCCGGCCCAAAAACTCAACTTTACCTGTCAGAAGTGCAAACTTGTTGCCCTCTTAGAGGAAAAGGTGCAGGGACTGGAAGAAAGAATAGCAACATTGAAGGTAATTAAAGAACATGAGGACTTCTTGGATGAAGCAGAAGCAACCATTCAGGATTTGGAAAGTGAGAAAAGCTTCAGAGCACATACAGAGCCTGAAAAGTGGAGCCATGTGACGAAAAGAAGCAAACGGATCAAGTAATCATCACCACCCACACAGCTTAGCAACCAATATGAAGCCCTCATGCTGGAGATCGAAAATGGCACAGCTCAGGATGATACCGTATTTACAAGAGAAGACACACTATCAACAAAAGTTACTCTGTCAACAAAAGCGGAAACAAATGACACTCAAACACACTCATGAGCAACCAGCAGTGCGTCCGGAAAGAAAAGAAGAGTGGTAGTTGTGGGCGACTCACTACTAAGAGGCACCCATCTGCAGGCCGGACATAACCGCATGAGAAGTATGCTGCCTCCCAGGAGCAAAAATCAAGGATGTGGCCAACAGGATGCCAACTATCCTCAATTCCAAGGATGACTACCCTTTCCTACTGATACATGTAGGCACAAACGACACGGCAAGAAATGACCTACCAACTATCTGCGAAGACTTTGAAATTCTGGGGAAGAAAATAAAGGAACGAAACGTACAGGTTGTTTTCTCATCAATCCTCCCAGTCGATGGCCATGGCATCAGAAGATGGAATAGGATACTAGAGGTGAACAACTGGCTATGACGGTGGTGCAGGCAGCAAGGATTTGGATTCTTGGACCATGGCGTGAATTACCTCTACGATGGACTTCTCGCAAGAGATGGGATACACCTCATAAAACCTGGGAAACACACATTCGCCAGAAGACTTGCCACACCCATCAGGAGGGCTTTAAACTAGAAGAAGAGGGGATGGGAGGAAAAACAGCAGACAAGAACATGCAGCAGAAGGACAAACTAATCAAGGATACTAGATGTGGTAAAGAGGACCCAAGACTGGGTACTCAGAAGGAAGCTAAGAAAAAGGAAGCAAAACTTCTTTCCTGCATGCTGACCAATGCAAGAAGCCTGACCAATAAGATTGAAGATCTGGAGTTGGTAATGTATGAGGAAAAATACGACATGGTAGGAATAACTGAGACATGGTTAGACGACAGCTAAATAAATGGGAAATATTTAAATCAGTTTTACACACACCCACTGCTATGACAGGGCGGCTAACTTGCAAGGATATGATTTGTTTAGGAGGGATCGTAAAAAAAGGAAAGGGGGTGGAGTCTGTCTATATATAAAGTCCACTTTAAAGCCCACACTAAGAGAAGATATACAAGAGGGAAATGAAGAGGTGGAGTCTCTATGGGTGGAGATACAAGGAGGGAAAAGTACTAAAATCCTCATAGGGGTTTGCTATAAGCCACCAAATATAACAGAAACCACTGAAAATGTATTATTGAAACAGATAGACAAAGCAGCAAATCACAATGAGGTGATTATTATGGGGGACTTCAACTACCCCGACATAGACTGGGAAACTGAAACCTGCGTATCTCAGAAAGGAAACCAATTTCTGTCAGTGACTATGGATAATTATCTGTCACAACTTGTGCAGGGCCCAACTAGAGGGACAGCCCTTCTGGACTCAATTTAAAGCAACAGGCCAGATAGAATAACAGAAGTACGAGTCGATGGGCACCTAGGGAACAGTGACCACAATATAATACAATTCCACTTGTCCTTCAGTAAGGTGCCCTGGAAGGGGGTTACGAAAACGCTGAATTTCAGGAAAGCAAAGTTTGATCAGCTTAGAGAGGACCTTCGCCGAATTGATTGGGACAATGTCCTCAAAAGTAGGAGCACAGAAAATAAATGGGAAATATTTAAATCAGTTTTACACACCCACTGCGAGCTAGCCATACCGTACAGAAATAAAAGGGCTAGGAACAGGAGAACACCAATGTGGCTAAATAAGGATGTAAAAAGGGCAATAAATAACAAGAACAAGGCATTTAGGAAGCTAAAACAAGAAGGCAATGAAGAAGCATTAAAAAGTTATAGAGAAAAAAATAAAATGGGTAAAAAACAAATACATTTAGCAAAAGTGGAAACTGAGAGACTCATTGCTAAGGAAAGTAAAACAAACCCCAAACTATTCTTTAATTATATAAACAGTAAAAAGATTAAAATTGATGGTGTCGGCCCTTTAAAGAACAATGAGGGTGAAATCAGAGAGCGATGTGGGAAAAGCAAATGTTTTAAATACTTTTTTCTCAACAGTGTTCACACAGGAAAAGGATTTGCCAGGGGAAATGCAGAGTGATAATGTAAACTCCCCATTAAGTATTACCTGCCTAACCCAGGAAGAAGTGCAGAACCGCCTTAGTAAGATTAAAAATGACAAATCACCAGGCCCTGATGGCATTCACCCTCGGGTATTAAGGGAGTTAAGTAATGTGGTAGACAGGCCTCTATTCCTTATATTTAAAGACTCTATAGAAACAGGGTCTGTTCCTTTTGATTGGTGGCAAGCAAATGTGGTACCAATATTCAAAAAGGGGTGTAAACGGGAACCTGGAAACTATAGGCCGGTAAGCTTAACATCTGTTGTGGGTAAAATTTTTGAAGGGTTTCTAAGGGATACCATTATGGAATATCTCAATGTTAATAAATGTTTAACTCCATATCAACATGGATTTATGAAGGATCGCTCCTGTCAAACTAACCTGATCAGCTTCTATGAGGATGTAAGCTCTCAAATGGACCAAGGAGAATCATTGGATGTCATTTATCTCGACTTCTCTAAAGCATTTGACACTGTCCCACATAAAAGATTGGTAAGTAAGAAGAGAAAGCTTGGGCTAGGGGAAATGTGTGTAGATGGGTAGGTAGCTGGCTTAGTGATAGAAAACAAAGAGTGGTTATTAATGGGGCATACTCAGATTGGGCCAGGGTTACTAGTGGGGTACCACAGGGTTCTGTATTGGGCCCCCTACTATTTAATATATTTATTAATGATCTAGTGGACGGCTTACACAGTAAAATATCAGTATTTGGAGATGATACAAAACTATGTAAGGTAGTTAACACAAAGGAGGACAGTTTGCAACTACAGACAGATTTGAGTAAATTGGAGAATTGGGCTGAAAAATGGCAAATGAGGTTTAACACAGATAAGTGTAAGGTTATGCACATGGGAAGGAGAAACAGATGCTACAATTACTTACTAAATGGGAAACTGCTGGGGAAATCAGACATGGAAAAAGACTTAGGCATCTTGGTCAATAAGAAGCTAAATTGGAGTGCCCAGTGTCAGGCAGCTGCCACCAAAGCAAATAGGGTCATGGGATGCATTAGAAGAGGTCTGGGGACACGAGATGAAAACATAATTCTCCCTCTGTACAAATCACTCGTCAGACCACACTTGGAGTATTGTGTACAATTTTGGACGCCGATGCTCAAGAAAGACATTACTGAACTTGAAAGGGTTCAAAGGCGGGCTACTAAAATGATAAATGGAGTTGGTTCACTACAATACCCAGAAGGGTTATCAAAATTAGGTCTATTTACTCTAGAAAAGAGAAGACTTAGGGGAGACTTAATATATATGTACAAGTATATCAGAGGTGAGAGAATCATGTGGGAATAGTGGATGAGGGCAGGTATATCTCGCCCAGATACCTTTCCTATGTGGCCT